>NW_026893921.1:0-276969 GCF_032452875.1 Bos javanicus | reverse complement strand
GGCCTACTGTATTGCTTTGTGCTCTCACCTCTGATTTCACTGGGGGCTGTCCCCCACCACCATCTCGCTCTCTCTGTCAAAGAGTTAACTTACAGCTCCAATTCATAAAGTTCCTTGTCATTCTTCCCTTTAACTTCCAGCTGAGTCTCCATCTGGAGCGCGGAACCCACCACGCTTACTAATTATGCCTGGGCTGCTAAGACCCACTCGAGAAGGTGTCTAGGGTGAGGCACCTTTCGCTATTCGAGAGGGCGCCTGCGGCCTACGTAAGTGGTGCAAACTTCTTGTCTTGAAGTTTGATTGGTCTTCCGCGTAAACCAAGCTACTCAGTCTCTTTTCTCCACCGAATTTTCCTACTGAGCTCTCCTCATACTATTATTCTTGACATCTCTGATTAGCATATAAATAGTCGCCTAGGCCATCTCTCCTTCGAATACCCTGGATCAGTTGGGGCTGGTCCCCGGCAGGTGGCGACCGAACAGGGACCTCAGGAGGCAATACTCAAAGAGCTGAGCAGACACGAACCACGCAATCAGCAGGCAATAAGCATGGAGCTCAGCAGTGACGAATCATGCTGCTCAACTGGCAATAATCAAGCACGTGACCAGGCAGGAATCACGCAGCTCAGCTGGCAATTGTCAAGCAGATGAGCCGACAGGAATCACGCAGCTCAGATGGCAATTGTCATGCAGATGAGCCGGCAGGAATCACGCAGCTCAGCAGGCCCTGATCACGTGACTCTGCAGGCACTGATCACGTGGCTGATCAAGTCCAGATCACGTGACTGAGCATGCACTGATCACGTGGCTATCATGCACTGATGACGTGACTGCGCATGCACTGATGACGTGGCTGATCGGGCACTGATCACATGGCTCATCATGCACTGATCACGTGTTTATCAGGCAATGATCAGTGACTGACAGGCGCTGATCATGGGACTGTGCACGCACTGATCACGTGGCTATCATGCACTGATCACGTGACTGCGCATGCACTGATGACGTGGCTGTTCGGGCACTGATCACGTGTTTATCAGGCAGTGATCAGTGACTGACAGGCGCTGATCAGGGGACTGTGCACGCACTGATCAGGTGGCTGATCAGGAACTGACCACCTGACCGCGCATGCAGTGATCACGTGGCTGGTCGTTCACTGATCACGTGTTTATCATACGGTGATCACGTGACTGAGAGGCGCTGATCACGTGACTGTGCCGTCAGTGATCACGTGGCTGAGCAGGCACTGATATCGTGACTGAGCATGCACTGATCATGTGCCGGGAGCCGGGGAGGCATTCCACTCTGGACAAAGGTCATGAGGAAGGAGGCTCGGCATACGCAAATGCGGGATCGAGCCTCAGGAGTCCACCCGGATATTCTCGAGCATCTCCCCCCAAAAAACCGGAGTCTGCCTACTGTATTGCTTTGTGCTCTCACCTCTGATTTCACTGGGGCTGTCCCCCACCACCATCTCGCTCTCTCTGTCAAAGAGTTAACTTACAGCTCCAATTCATAAAGTTCCTTGTCATTCTTCCCTTTAACTTCCAGCTGAGTCTCCATCTGGAGCGCGGAACCCACCACGCTTACTAATTATGCCTGGGCTGCTAAGACCCACTCGAGAAGGTGTCTAGGGTGAGGCACCTTTCGCTATTCGAGAGGGCGCCTGCGGCCTACGTAAGTGGTGCAAACTTCTTGTCTTGAAGTTTGATTGGTCTTCCGCGTAAACCAAGCTACTCAGTCTCTTTTCTCCACCGAATTTTCCTACTGAGCTCTCCTCATACTATTATTCTTGACATCTCTGATTAGCATATAAATAGTCGCCTAGGCCATCTCTCCTTCGAATACCCTGGATCAGTTGGGGCTGGTCCCCGGCAGGTGGCGACCGAACAGGGACCTCAGGAGGCAATACTCAAAGAGCTGAGCAGACACGAACCACGCAATCAGCAGGCAATAAGCATGGAGCTCAGCAGTGACGAATCATGCTGCTCAACTGGCAATAATCAAGCACGTGACCAGGCAGGAATCACGCAGCTCAGCTGGCAATTGTCAAGCAGATGAGCCGACAGGAATCACGCAGCTCAGATGGCAATTGTCATGCAGATGAGCCGGCAGGAATCACGCAGCTCAGCAGGCCCTGATCACGTGACTCTGCAGGCACTGATCACGTGGCTGATCAAGTCCAGATCACGTGACTGAGCATGCACTGATCACGTGGCTATCATGCACTGATGACGTGACTGCGCATGCACTGATGACGTGGCTGATCAGGCACTGATCACATGGCTCATCATGCACTGATCACGTGTTTATCAGGCAATGATCAGTGACTGACAGGCGCTGATCATGGGACTGTGCACGCACTGATCACGTGGCTATCATGCACTGATCACGTGACTGCGCATGCACTGATGACGTGGCTGTTCGGGCACTGATCACGTGTTTATCAGGCAGTGATCAGTGACTGACAGGCGCTGATCAGGGGACTGTGCACGCACTGATCAGGTGGCTGATCAGGAACTGACCACCTGACCGCGCATGCAGTGATCACGTGGCTGGTCGTTCACTGATCACGTGTTTATCATACGGTGATCACGTGACTGAGAGGCGCTGATCACGTGACTGTGCCGTCAGTGATCACGTGGCTGAGCAGGCACTGATATCGTGACTGAGCATGCACTGATCATGTGCCGGGAGCCGGGGAGGCATTCCACTCTGGACAAAGGTCATGAGGAAGGAGGCTCGGCATACGCAAATGCGGGATCGAGCCTCAGGAGTCCACCCGGATATTCTCGAGCATCTCCCCCCAAAAAAACCGGAGTCTGCCTACTGTATTGCTTTGTGCTCTCACCTCTGATTTCACTGGGGGCTGTCCCCCACCACCATCTCGCTCTCTCTGTCAAAGAGTTAACTTACAGCTCCAATTCATAAAGTTCCTTGTCATTCTTCCCTTTAACTTCCAGCTGAGTCTCCATCTGGAGCGCGGAACCCACCACGCTTACTAATTATGCCTGGGCTGCTAAGACCCACTCGAGAAGGTGTCTAGGGTGAGGCACCTTTCGCTATTCGAGAGGGCGCCTGCGGCCTACGTAAGTGGTGCAAACTTCTTGTCTTGAAGTTTGATTGGTCTTCCGCGTAAACCAAGCTACTCAGTCTCTTTTCTCCACCGAATTTTCCTACTGAGCTCTCCTCATACTATTATTCTTGACATCTCTGATTAGCATATAAATAGTCGCCTAGGCCATCTCTCCTTCGAATACCCTGGATCAGTTGGGGCTGGTCCCCGGCAGGTGGCGACCGAACAGGGACCTCAGGAGGCAATACTCAAAGAGCTGAGCAGACACGAACCACGCAATCAGCAGGCAATAAGCATGGAGCTCAGCAGTGACGAATCATGCTGCTCAACTGGCAATAATCAAGCACGTGACCAGGCAGGAATCACGCAGCTCAGCTGGCAATTGTCAAGCAGATGAGCCGACAGGAATCACGCAGCTCAGCTGGCAATTGTCATGCAGATGAGCCGGCAGGAATCACGCAGCTCAGCAGGCCCTGATCACGTGACTCTGCAGGCACTGATCACGTGGCTGATCAAGTCCAGATCACGTGACTGAGCATGCACTGATCACGTGGCTATCATGCACTGATGACGTGACTGCGCATGCACTGATGACGTGGCTGATCAGGCACTGATCACATGGCTCATCATGCACTGATCACGTGTTTATCAGGCAATGATCAGTGACTGACAGGCGCTGATCATGGGACTGTGCACGCACTGATCACGTGGCTATCATGCACTGATCACGTGACTGCGCATGCACTGATGACGTGGCTGTTCGGGCACTGATCACGTGTTTATCAGGCAGTGATCAGTGACTGACAGGCGCTGATCAGGGGACTGTGCACGCACTGATCAGGTGGCTGATCAGGAACTGACCACCTGACCGCGCATGCAGTGATCACGTGGCTGGTCGTTCACTGATCACGTGTTTATCATACGGTGATCACGTGACTGAGAGGCGCTGATCACGTGACTGTGCCGTCAGTGATCACGTGGCTGAGCAGGCACTGATATCGTGACTGAGCATGCACTGATCATGTGCCGGGAGCCGGGGAGGCATTCCACTCTGGACAAAGGTCATGAGGAAGGAGGCTCGGCATACGCAAATGCGGGATCGAGCCTCAGGAGTCCACCCGGATATTCTCGAGCATCTCCCCCCAAAAAAACCGGAGTCTGCCTACTGTATTGCTTTGTGCTCTCACCTCTGATTTCACTGGGGGCTGTCCCCCACCACCATCTCGCTCTCTCTGTCAAAGAGTTAACTTACAGCTCCAATTCATAAAGTTCCTTGTCATTCTTCCCTTTAACTTCCAGCTGAGTCTCCATCTGGAGCGCGGAACCCACCACGCTTACTAATTATGCCTGGGCTGCTAAGACCCACTCGAGAAGGTGTCTAGGGTGAGGCACCTTTCGCTATTCGAGAGGGCGCCTGCGGCCTACGTAAGTGGTGCAAACTTCTTGTCTTGAAGTTTGATTGGTCTTCCGCGTAAACCAAGCTACTCAGTCTCTTTTCTCCACCGAATTTTCCTACTGAGCTCTCCTCATACTATTATTCTTGACATCTCTGATTAGCATATAAATAGTCGCCTAGGCCATCTCTCCTTCGAATACCCTGGATCAGTTGGGGCTGGTCCCCGGCAGGTGGCGACCGAACAGGGACCTCAGGAGGCAATACTCAAAGAGCTGAGCAGACACGAACCACGCAATCAGCAGGCAATAAGCATGGAGCTCAGCAGTGACGAATCATGCTGCTCAACTGGCAATAATCAAGCACGTGACCAGGCAGGAATCACGCAGCTCAGCTGGCAATTGTCAAGCAGATGAGCCGACAGGAATCACGCAGCTCAGCTGGCAATTGTCATGCAGATGAGCCGGCAGGAATCACGCAGCTCAGCAGGCCCTGATCACGTGACTCTGCAGGCACTGATCACGTGGCTGATCAAGTCCAGATCACGTGACTGAGCATGCACTGATCACGTGGCTATCATGCACTGATGACGTGCATGCACTGACGTGGCTGATCGGGCACTGATCACATGGCTCATCATGCACTGATCACGTGTTTATCAGGCAATGATCAGTGACTGACAGGCGCTGATCATGGGACTGTGCACGCACTGATCACGTGGCTATCATGCACTGATCACGTGACTGCGCATGCACTGATGACGTGGCTGTTCGGGCACTGATCACGTGTTTATCAGGCAGTGATCAGTGACTGACAGGCGCTGATCAGGGGACTGTGCACGCACTGATCAGGTGGCTGATCAGGAACTGACCACCTGACCGCGCATGCAGTGATCACGTGGCTGGTCGTTCACTGATCACGTGTTTATCATACGGTGATCACGTGACTGAGAGGCGCTGATCACGTGACTGTGCCGTCAGTGATCACGTGGCTGAGCAGGCACTGATATCGTGACTGAGCATGCACTGATCATGTGCCGGGAGCCGGGGAGGCATTCCACTCTGGACAAAGGTCATGAGGAAGGAGGCTCGGCATACGCAAATGCGGGATCGAGCCTCAGGAGTCCACCCGGATATTCTCGAGCATCTCCCCCAAAAAAACCGGAGTCTGCCTACTGTATTGCTTTGTGCTCTCACCTCTGATTTCACTGGGGGCTGTCCCCCACCACCATCTCGCTCTCTCTGTCAAAGAGTTAACTTACAGCTCCAATTCATAAAGTTCCTTGTCATTCTTCCCTTTAACTTCCAGCTGAGTCTCCATCTGGAGCGCGGAACCCACCACGCTTACTAATTATGCCTGGGCTGCTAAGACCCACTCGAGAAGGTGTCTAGGGTGAGGCACCTTTCGCTATTCGAGAGGGCGCCTGCGGCCTACGTAAGTGGTGCAAACTTCTTGTCTTGAAGTTTGATTGGTCTTCCGCGTAAACCAAGCTACTCAGTCTCTTTTCTCCACCGAATTTTCCTACTGAGCTCTCCTCATACTATTATTCTTGACATCTCTGATTAGCATATAAATAGTCGCCTAGGCCATCTCTCCTTCGAATACCCTGGATCAGTTGGGGCTGGTCCCCGGCAGGTGGCGACCGAACAGGGACCTCAGGAGGCAATACTCAAAGAGCTGAGCAGACACGAACCACGCAATCAGCAGGCAATAAGCATGGAGCTCAGCAGTGACGAATCATGCTGCTCTACTGGCAATAATCAAGCACGTGACCAGGAAGGAATCACGCAGCTCAGCTGGCAATTGTCAAGCAGATGAGCCGACAGGAATCACGCAGCTCAGCAGGCCCTGATCACGTGACTCTGCAGGCACTGATCACGTGGCTGATCAAGTCCAGATCACGTGACTGAGCATGCACTGATCACGTGGCTATCATGCACTGATGACGTGACTGCGCATGCACTGATGACGTGGCTGATCAGGCACTGATCACATGGCTCATCATGCACTGATCACGTGTTTATCAGGCAATGATCAGTGACTGACAGGCGCTGATCATGGGACTGTGCACGCACTGATCACGTGGCTATCATGCACTGATCACGTGACTGCGCATGCACTGATGACGTGGCTGTTCGGGCACTGATCACGTGTTTATCAGGCAGTGATCAGTGACTGACAGGCGCTGATCAGGGGACTGTGCACGCACTGATCAGGTGGCTGATCAGGAACTGACCACCTGACCGCGCATGCAGTGATCACGTGGCTGGTCGTTCACTGATCACGTGTTTATCATACGGTGATCACGTGACTGAGAGGCGCTGATCACGTGACTGTGCCGTCAGTGATCACGTGGCTGAGCAGGCACTGATATCGTGACTGAGCATGCACTGATCATGTGCCGGGAGCCGGGGAGGCATTCCACTCTGGACAAAGGTCATGAGGAAGGAGGCTCGGCATACGCAAATGCGGGATCGAGCCTCAGGAGTCCACCCGGATATTCTCGAGCATCTCCCCCCAAAAAAACCAGAGTCTGCCTACTGTATTGCTTTGTGCTCTCACCTCTGATTTCACTGGGGGCTGTCCCCCACCACCATCTCGCTCTCTCTGTCAAAGAGTTAACTTACAGCTCCAATTCATAAAGTTCCTTGTCATTCTTCCCTTTAACTTCCAGCTGAGTCTCCATCTGGAGCGCGGAACCCACCACGCTTACTAATTATGCCTGGGCTGCTAAGACCCACTCGAGAAGGTGTCTAGGGTGAGGCACCTTTCGCTATTCGAGAGGGCGCCTGCGGCCTACGTAAGTGGTGCAAACTTCTTGTCTTGAAGTTTGATTGGTCTTCCGCGTAAACCAAGCTACTCAGTCTCTTTTCTCCACCGAATTTTCCTACTGAGCTCTCCTCATACTATTATTCTTGACATCTCTGATTAGCATATAAATAGTCGCCTAGGCCATCTCTCCTTCGAATACCCTGGATCAGTTGGGGCTGGTCCCCGGCAGGTGGCGACCGAACAGGGACCTCAGGAGGCAATACTCAAAGAGCTGAGCAGACACGAACCACGCAATCAGCAGGCAATAAGCATGGAGCTCAGCAGTGACGAATCATGCTGCTCAACTGGCAATAATCAAGCACGTGACCAGGCAGGAATCACGCAGCTCAGCTGGCAATTGTCAAGCAGATGAGCCGACAGGAATCACGCAGCTCAGCATGGCCCTGATCACGTGACTCAGCAGGCACTGATCACGTGGCTGCAGGCACTGATCACGTGGCTGATCAAGTCCAGATCACGTGACTGAGCATGCACTGATCACGTGGCTATCATGCACTGATGACGTGACTGCGCATGCACTGATGACGTGGCTGATCAGGCACTGATCACATGGCTCATCATGCACTGATCACGTGTTTATCAGGCAATGATCAGTGACTGACAGGCGCTGATCATGGGACTGTGCACGCACTGATCACGTGGCTATCATGCACTGATCACGTGACTGCGCATGCACTGATGACGTGGCTGTTCGGGCACTGATCACGTGTTTATCAGGCAGTGATCAGTGACTGACAGGCGCTGATCAGGGGACTGTGCACGCACTGATCAGGTGGCTGATCAGGAACTGACCACCTGACCGCGCATGCAGTGATCACGTGGCTGGTCGTTCACTGATCACGTGTTTATCATACGGTGATCACGTGACTGAGAGGCGCTGATCACGTGACTGTGCCGTCAGTGATCACGTGGCTGAGCAGGCACTGATATCGTGACTGAGCATGCACTGATCATGTGCCGGGAGCCGGGGAGGCATTCCACTCTGGACAAAGGTCATGAGGAAGGAGGCTCGGCATACGCAAATGCGGGATCGAGCCTCAGGAGTCCACCCGGATATTCTCGAGCATCTCCCCCCAAAAAAACCGGAGTCTGCCTACTGTATTGCTTTGTGCTCTCACCTCTGATTTCACTGGGGGCTGTCCCCCACCACCATCTCGCTCTCTCTGTCAAAGAGTTAACTTACAGCTCCAATTCATAAAGTTCCTTGTCATTCTTCCCTTTAACTTCCAGCTGAGTCTCCATCTGGAGCGCGGAACCCACCACGCTTACTAATTATGCCTGGGCTGCTAAGACCCACTCGAGAAGGTGTCTAGGGTGAGGCACCTTTCGCTATTCGAGAGGGCGCCTGCGGCCTACGTAAGTGGTGCAAACTTCTTGTCTTGAAGTTTGATTGGTCTTCCGCGTAAACCAAGCTACTCAGTCTCTTTTCTCCACCGAATTTTCCTACTGAGCTCTCCTCATACTATTATTCTTGACATCTCTGATTAGCATATAAATAGTCGCCTAGGCCATCTCTCCTTCGAATACCCTGGATCAGTTGGGGCTGGTCCCCGGCAGGTGGCGACCGAACAGGGACCTCAGGAGGCAATACTCAAAGAGCTGAGCAGACACGAACCACGCAATCAGCAGGCAATAAGCATGGAGCTCAGCAGTGACGAATCATGCTGCTCAACTGGCAATAATCAAGCACGTGACCAGGCAGGAATCACGCAGCTCAGCTGGCAATTGTCAAGCAGATGAGCCGACAGGAATCACGCAGCTCAGATGGCAATTGTCATGCAGATGAGCCGGCAGGAATCACGCAGCTCAGCAGGCCCTGATCACGTGACTCTGCAGGCACTGATCACGTGGCTGATCAAGTCCAGATCACGTGACTGAGCATGCACTGATCAATGACTGACTCATGCACTGATGACGTGGCTGATCAGGCACTGATCACATGGCTCATCATGCACTGATCACGTGTTTATCAGGCAATGATCAGTGACTGACAGGCGCTGATCATGGGACTGTGCACGCACTGATCACGTGGCTATCATGCACTGATCACGTGACTGCGCATGCACTGATGACGTGGCTGTTCGGGCACTGATCACGTGTTTATCAGGCAGTGATCAGTGACTGACAGGCGCTGATCAGGGGACTGTGCACGCACTGATCAGGTGGCTGATCAGGAACTGACCACCTGACCGCGCATGCAGTGATCACGTGGCTGGTCGTTCACTGATCACGTGTTTATCATACGGTGATCACGTGACTGAGAGGCGCTGATCACGTGACTGTGCCGTCAGTGATCACGTGGCTGAGCAGGCACTGATATCGTGACTGAGCATGCACTGATCATGTGCCGGGAGCCGGGGAGGCATTCCACTCTGGACAAAGGTCATGAGGAAGGAGGCTCGGCATACGCAAATGCGGGATCGAGCCTCAGGAGTCCACCCGGATATTCTCGAGCATCTCCCCCAAAAAAACCAGAGTCTGCCTACTGTATTGCTTTGTGCTCTCACCTCTGATTTCACTGGGGGCTGTCCCCCACCACCATCTCGCTCTCTCTGTCAAAGAGTTAACTTACAGCTCCAATTCATAAAGTTCCTTGTCATTCTTCCCTTTAACTTCCAGCTGAGTCTCCATCTGGAGCGCGGAACCCACCACGCTTACTAATTATGCCTGGGCTGCTAAGACCCACTCGAGAAGGTGTCTAGGGTGAGGCACCTTTCGCTATTCGAGAGGGCGCCTGCGGCCTACGTAAGTGGTGCAAACTTCTTGTCTTGAAGTTTGATTGGTCTTCCGCGTAAACCAAGCTACTCAGTCTCTTTTCTCCACCGAATTTTCCTACTGAGCTCTCCTCATACTATTATTCTTGACATCTCTGATTAGCATATAAATAGTCGCCTAGGCCATCTCTCCTTCGAATACCCTGGATCAGTTGGGGCTGGTCCCCGGCAGGTGGCGACCGAACAGGGACCTCAGGAGGCAATACTCAAAGAGCTGAGCAGACACGAACCACGCAATCAGCAGGCAATAAGCATGGAGCTCAGCAGTGACGAATCATGCTGCTCAACTGGCAATAATCAAGCACGTGACCAGGCAGGAATCACGCAGCTCAGCTGGCAATTGTCAAGCAGATGAGCCGACAGGAATCACGCAGCTCAGCAGGCCCTGATCACGTGACTCTGCAGGCACTGATCACGTGGCTGATCAAGTCCAGATCACGTGACTGAGCATGCACTGATCACGTGGCTATCATGCACTGATGACGTGACTGCGCATGCACTGATGACGTGGCTGATCAGGCACTGATCACATGGCTCATCATGCACTGATCACGTGTTTATCAGGCAATGATCAGTGACTGACAGGCGCTGATCATGGGACTGTGCACGCACTGATCACGTGGCTATCATGCACTGATCACGTGACTGCGCATGCACTGATGACGTGGCTGTTCGGGCACTGATCACGTGTTTATCAGGCAGTGATCAGTGACTGACAGGCGCTGATCAGGGGACTGTGCACGCACTGATCAGGTGGCTGATCAGGAACTGACCACCTGACCGCGCATGCAGTGATCACGTGGCTGGTCGTTCACTGATCACGTGTTTATCATACGGTGATCACGTGACTGAGAGGCGCTGATCACGTGACTGTGCCGTCAGTGATCACGTGGCTGAGCAGGCACTGATATCGTGACTGAGCATGCACTGATCATGTGCCGGGAGCCGGGGAGGCATTCCACTCTGGACAAAGGTCATGAGGAAGGAGGCTCGGCATACGCAAATGCGGGATCGAGCCTCAGGAGTCCACCCGGATATTCTCGAGCATCTCCCCCAAAAAAACCGGAGTCTGCCTACTGTATTGCTTTGTGCTCTCACCTCTGATTTCACTGGGGGCTGTCCCCCACCACCATCTCGCTCTCTCTGTCAAAGAGTTAACTTACAGCTCCAATTCATAAAGTTCCTTGTCATTCTTCCCTTTAACTTCCAGCTGAGTCTCCATCTGGAGCGCGGAACCCACCACGCTTACTAATTATGCCTGGGCTGCTAAGACCCACTCGAGAAGGTGTCTAGGGTGAGGCACCTTTCGCTATTCGAGAGGGCGCCTGCGGCCTACGTAAGTGGTGCAAACTTCTTGTCTTGAAGTTTGATTGGTCTTCCGCGTAAACCAAGCTACTCAGTCTCTTTTCTCCACCGAATTTTCCTACTGAGCTCTCCTCATACTATTATTCTTGACATCTCTGATTAGCATATAAATAGTCGCCTAGGCCATCTCTCCTTCGAATACCCTGGATCAGTTGGGGCTGGTCCCCGGCAGGTGGCGACCGAACAGGGACCTCAGGAGGCAATACTCAAAGAGCTGAGCAGACACGAACCACGCAATCAGCAGGCAATAAGCATGGAGCTCAGCAGTGACGAATCATGCTGCTCAACTGGCAATAATCAAGCACGTGACCAGGCAGGAATCACGCAGCTCAGCTGGCAATTGTCAAGCAGATGAGCCGACAGGAATCACGCAGCTCAGCATGGCCCTGATCACGTGACTCAGCAGGCACTGATCACGTGACTCTCAGGCACTGATCACGTGGCTGATCAAGCACAGATCACGTGACTGAGCATGCACTGATCACGTGGCTATCATGCACTGATGACGTGACTGCGCATGCACTGATGACGTGGCTGATCAGGCACTGATCACATGGCTCATCATGCACTGATCACGTGTTTATCAGGCAATGATCAGTGACTGACAGGCGCTGATCATGGGACTGTGCACGCACTGATCACGTGGCTATCATGCACTGATCACGTGACTGCGCATGCACTGATGACGTGGCTGTTCGGGCACTGATCACGTGTTTATCAGGCAGTGATCAGTGACTGACAGGCGCTGATCAGGGGACTGTGCACGCACTGATCAGGTGGCTGATCAGGAACTGACCACCTGACCGCGCATGCAGTGATCACGTGGCTGGTCGTTCACTGATCACGTGTTTATCATACGGTGATCACGTGACTGAGAGGCGCTGATCACGTGACTGTGCCGTCAGTGATCACGTGGCTGAGCAGGCACTGATATCGTGACTGAGCATGCACTGATCATGTGCCGGGAGCCGGGGAGGCATTCCACTCTGGACAAAGGTCATGAGGAAGGAGGCTCGGCATACGCAAATGCGGGATCGAGCCTCAGGAGTCCACCCGGATATTCTCGAGCATCTCCCCCCAAAAAAACCGGAGTCTGCCTACTGTATTGCTTTGTGCTCTCACCTCTGATTTCACTGGGGGCTGTCCCCCACCACCATCTCGCTCTCTCTGTCAAAGAGTTAACTTACAGCTCCAATTCATAAAGTTCCTTGTCATTCTTCCCTTTAACTTCCAGCTGAGTCTCCATCTGGAGCGCGGAACCCACCACGCTTACTAATTATGCCTGGGCTGCTAAGACCCACTCGAGAAGGTGTCTAGGGTGAGGCACCTTTCGCTATTCGAGAGGGCGCCTGCGGCCTACGTAAGTGGTGCAAACTTCTTGTCTTGAAGTTTGATTGGTCTTCCGCGTAAACCAAGCTACTCAGTCTCTTTTCTCCACCGAATTTTCCTACTGAGCTCTCCTCATACTATTATTCTTGACATCTCTGATTAGCATATAAATAGTCGCCTAGGCCATCTCTCCTTCGAATACCCTGGATCAGTTGGGGCTGGTCCCCGGCAGGTGGCGACCGAACAGGGACCTCAGGAGGCAATACTCAAAGAGCTGAGCAGACACGAACCACGCAATCAGCAGGCAATAAGCATGGAGCTCAGCAGTGACGAATCATGCTGCTCAACTGGCAATAATCAAGCACGTGACCAGGCAGGAATCACGCAGCTCAGCTGGCAATTGTCAAGCAGATGAGCCGACAGGAATCACGCAGCTCAGATGGCAATTGTCATGCAGATGAGCCGGCAGGAATCACGCAGCTCAGCAGGCCCTGATCACGTGACTCTGCAGGCACTGATCACGTGGCTGATCAAGTCCAGATCACGTGACTGAGCATGCACTGATCACGTGGCTATCATGCACTGATGACGTGACTGCGCATGCACTGATGACGTGGCTGATCAGGCACTGATCACATGGCTCATCATGCACTGATCACGTGTTTATCAGGCAATGATCAGTGACTGACAGGCGCTGATCATGGGACTGTGCACGCACTGATCACGTGGCTATCATGCACTGATCACGTGACTGCGCATGCACTGATGACTGATGGCACTGATCACATGGCTCATCATGCACTGATCACGTGTTTATCAGGCAATGATCAGTGACTGACAGGCGCTGATCATGGACTGTGCACGCACTGATCACGTGGCTATCATGCACTGATCACGTGACTGCGCATGCACTGATGACGTGGCTGTTCGGGCACTGATCACGTGTTTATCAGGCAGTGATCAGTGACTGACAGGCGCTGATCAGGGGACTGTGCACGCACTGATCAGGTGGCTGATCAGGAACTGACCACCTGACCGCGCATGCAGTGATCACGTGGCTGGTCGTTCACTGATCACGTGTTTATCATACGGTGATCACGTGACTGAGAGGCGCTGATCACGTGACTGTGCCGTCAGTGATCACGTGGCTGAGCAGGCACTGATATCGTGACTGAGCATGCACTGATCATGTGCCGGGAGCCGGGGAGGCATTCCACTCTGGACAAAGGTCATGAGGAAGGAGGCTCGGCATACGCAAATGCGGGATCGAGCCTCAGGAGTCCACCCGGATATTCTCGAGCATCTCCCCCAAAAAAACCAGAGTCTGCCTACTGTATTGCTTTGTGCTCTCACCTCTGATTTCACTGGGGGCTGTCCCCCACCACCATCTCGCTCTCTCTGTCAAAGAGTTAACTTACAGCTCCAATTCATAAAGTTCCTTGTCATTCTTCCCTTTAACTTCCAGCTGAGTCTCCATCTGGAGCGCGGAACCCACCACGCTTACTAATTATGCCTGGGCTGCTAAGACCCACTCGAGAAGGTGTCTAGGGTGAGGCACCTTTCGCTATTCGAGAGGGCGCCTGCGGCCTACGTAAGTGGTGCAAACTTCTTGTCTTGAAGTTTGATTGGTCTTCCGCGTAAACCAAGCTACTCAGTCTCTTTTCTCCACCGAATTTTCCTACTGAGCTCTCCTCATACTATTATTCTTGACATCTCTGATTAGCATATAAATAGTCGCCTAGGCCATCTCTCCTTCGAATACCCTGGATCAGTTGGGGCTGGTCCCCGGCAGGTGGCGACCGAACAGGGACCTCAGGAGGCAATACTCAAAGAGCTGAGCAGACACGAACCACGCAATCAGCAGGCAATAAGCATGGAGCTCAGCAGTGACGAATCATGCTGCTCAACTGGCAATAATCAAGCACGTGACCAGGCAGGAATCACGCAGCTCAGCTGGCAATTGTCAAGCAGATGAGCCGACAGGAATCACGCAGCTCAGCAGGCCCTGATCACGTGACTCAGCAGGCACTGATCACGTGGCTCTCAGGCCTGATCACGTGGCTGATCAAGCACAGATCACGTGACTGAGCATGCACTGATCACGTGGCTATCATGCACTGATGACGTGACTGCGCATGCACTGATGACGTGGCTGATCAGGCACTGATCACATGGCTCATCATGCACTGATCACGTGTTTATCAGGCAATGATCAGTGACTGACAGGCGCTGATCATGGGACTGTGCACGCACTGATCACGTGGCTATCATGCACTGATCACGTGACTGCGCATGCACTGATGACGTGGCTGTTCGGGCACTGATCACGTGTTTATCAGGCAGTGATCAGTGACTGACAGGCGCTGATCAGGGGACTGTGCACGCACTGATCAGGTGGCTGATCAGGAACTGACCACCTGACCGCGCATGCAGTGATCACGTGGCTGGTCGTTCACTGATCACGTGTTTATCATACGGTGATCACGTGACTGAGAGGCGCTGATCACGTGACTGTGCCGTCAGTGATCACGTGGCTGAGCAGGCACTGATATCGTGACTGAGCATGCACTGATCATGTGCCGGGAGCCGGGGAGGCATTCCACTCTGGACAAAGGTCATGAGGAAGGAGGCTCGGCATACGCAAATGCGGGATCGAGCCTCAGGAGTCCACCCGGATATTCTCGAGCATCTCCCCCCCAAAAAACCAGAGTCTGCCTACGGTATTGCTTTGTGCTCTCACCTCTGATTTCACTGGGGGCTGCCCCCCACCACCATCTCGCTCTGTCTGTCAAAGAGTTAACTTACAGCTCCAATTCATAAAGTTCCTTGTCATTCTTCCCTTTAACTTCCAGCTGAGTCTCCATCTGGAGCGCGGAACCCACCACGCTTACTAATTATGCCTGGGCTGCTAAGACCCACTCGAGAAGGTGTCTAGGGTGAGGCACCTTTCGCTATTCGAGAGGGCGCCTGCGGCCTACGTAAGTGGTGCAAACTTCTTGTCTTGAAGTTTGATTGGTCTTCCGCGTAAACCAAGCTACTCAGTCTCTTTTCTCCACCGAATTTTCCTACTGAGCTCTCCTCATACTATTATTCTTGACATCTCTGATTAGCATATAAATAGTCGCCTAGGCCATCTCTCCTTCGAATACCCTGGATCAGTTGGGGCTGGTCCCCGGCAGGTGGCGACCGAACAGGGACCTCAGGAGGCAATACTCAAAGAGCTGAGCAGACACGAACCACGCAATCAGCAGGCAATAAGCATGGAGCTCAGCAGTGACGAATCATGCTGCTCAACTGGCAATAATCAAGCACGTGACCAGGCAGGAATCACGCAGCTCAGCTGGCAATTGTCAAGCAGATGAGCCGACAGGAATCACGCAGCTCAGATGGCAATTGTCATGCAGATGAGCCGGCAGGAATCACGCAGCTCAGCAGGCCCTGATCACGTGACTCTGCAGGCACTGATCACGTGGCTGATCAAGTCCAGATCACGTGACTGAGCATGCACTGATCACGTGGCTATCATGCACTGATGACGTGACTGCGCATGCACTGATGACGTGGCTGATCAGGCACTGATCACATGGCTCATCATGCACTGATCACGTGTTTATCAGGCAATGATCAGTGACTGACAGGCGCTGATCATGGGACTGTGCACGCACTGATCACGTGGCTATCATGCACTGATCACGTGACTGCGCATGCACTGATGACGTGGCTGTTCGGGCACTGATCACGTGTTTATCAGGCAGTGATCAGTGACTGACAGGCGCTGATCAGGGGACTGTGCACGCACTGATCAGGTGGCTGATCAGGAACTGACCACCTGACCGCGCATGCAGTGATCACGTGGCTGGTCGTTCACTGATCACGTGTTTATCATACGGTGATCACGTGACTGAGAGGCGCTGATCACGTGACTGTGCCGTCAGTGATCACGTGGCTGAGCAGGCACTGATATCGTGACTGAGCATGCACTGATCATGTGCCGGGAGCCGGGGAGGCATTCCACTCTGGACAAAGGTCATGAGGAAGGAGGCTCGGCATACGCAAATGCGGGATCGAGCCTCAGGAGTCCACCCGGATATTCTCGAGCATCTCCCCCCCAAAAAACCAGAGTCTGCCTACTGTATTGCTTTGTGCTCTCACCTCTGATTTCACTGGGGGCTGTCCCCCACCACCATCTCGCTCTCTCTGTCAAAGAGTTAACTTACAGCTCCAATTCATAAAGTTCCTTGTCATTCTTCCCTTTAACTTCCAGCTGAGTCTCCATCTGGAGCGCGGAACCCACCACGCTTACTAATTATGCCTGGGCTGCTAAGACCCACTCGAGAAGGTGTCTAGGGTGAGGCACCTTTCGCTATTCGAGAGGGCGCCTGCGGCCTACGTAAGTGGTGCAAACTTCTTGTCTTGAAGTTTGATTGGTCTTCCGCGTAAACCAAGCTACTCAGTCTCTTTTCTCCACCGAATTTTCCTACTGAGCTCTCCTCATACTATTATTCTTGACATCTCTGATTAGCATATAAATAGTCGCCTAGGCCATCTCTCCTTCGAATACCCTGGATCAGTTGGGGCTGGTCCCCGGCAGGTGGCGACCGAACAGGGACCTCAGGAGGCAATACTCAAAGAGCTGAGCAGACACGAACCACGCAATCAGCAGGCAATAAGCATGGAGCTCAGCAGTGACGAATCATGCTGCTCAACTGGCAATAATCAAGCACGTGACCAGGCAGGAATCACGCAGCTCAGCTGGCAATTGTCAAGCAGATGAGCCGACAGGAATCACGCAGCTCAGCAGGCCCTGATCACGTGACTCAGCAGGCACTGATCACGTGGCTGATCAGGCCTGATCACGTGGCTGATCAAGCACTGATCACGTGACTGAGCATGCACTGATCACGTGGCTATCATGCACTGATGACGTGACTGCGCATGCACTGATGACGTGGCTGATCAGGCACTGATCACATGGCTCATCATGCACTGATCACGTGTTTATCAGGCAATGATCAGTGACTGACAGGCGCTGATCATGGGACTGTGCACGCACTGATCACGTGGCTATCATGCACTGATCACGTGACTGCGCATGCACTGATGACGTGGCTGTTCGGGCACTGATCACGTGTTTATCAGGCAGTGATCAGTGACTGACAGGCGCTGATCAGGGGACTGTGCACGCACTGATCAGGTGGCTGATCAGGAACTGACCACCTGACCGCGCATGCAGTGATCACGTGGCTGGTCGTTCACTGATCACGTGTTTATCATACGGTGATCACGTGACTGAGAGGCGCTGATCACGTGACTGTGCCGTCAGTGATCACGTGGCTGAGCAGGCACTGATATCGTGACTGAGCATGCACTGATCATGTGCCGGGAGCCGGGGAGGCATTCCACTCTGGACAAAGGTCATGAGGAAGGAGGCTCGGCATACGCAAATGCGGGATCGAGCCTCAGGAGTCCACCCGGATATTCTCGAGCATCTCCCCCCAAAAAAACCAGAGTCTGCCTACTGTATTGCTTTGTGCTCTCACCTCTGATTTCACTGGGGGCTGTCCCCCACCACCATCTCGCTCTCTCTGTCAAAGAGTTAACTTACAGCTCCAATTCATAAAGTTCCTTGTCATTCTTCCCTTTAACTTCCAGCTGAGTCTCCATCTGGAGCGCGGAACCCACCACGCTTACTAATTATGCCTGGGCTGCTAAGACCCACTCGAGAAGGTGTCTAGGGTGAGGCACCTTTCGCTATTCGAGAGGGCGCCTGCGGCCTACGTAAGTGGTGCAAACTTCTTGTCTTGAAGTTTGATTGGTCTTCCGCGTAAACCAAGCTACTCAGTCTCTTTTCTCCACCGAATTTTCCTACTGAGCTCTCCTCATACTATTATTCTTGACATCTCTGATTAGCATATAAATAGTCGCCTAGGCCATCTCTCCTTCGAATACCCTGGATCAGTTGGGGCTGGTCCCCGGCAGGTGGCGACCGAACAGGGACCTCAGGAGGCAATACTCAAAGAGCTGAGCAGACACGAACCACGCAATCAGCAGGCAATAAGCATGGAGCTCAGCAGTGACGAATCATGCTGCTCAACTGGCAATAATCAAGCACGTGACCAGGCAGGAATCACGCAGCTCAGCTGGCAATTGTCAAGCAGATGAGCCGACAGGAATCACGCAGCTCAGATGGCAATTGTCATGCAGATGAGCCGGCAGGAATCACGCAGCTCAGCAGGCCCTGATCACGTGACTCTGCAGGCACTGATCACGTGGCTGATCAAGTCCAGATCACGTGACTGAGCATGCACTGATCACGTGGCTATCATGCACTGATGACGTGACTGCGCATGCACTGATGACGTGGCTGATCAGGCACTGATCACATGGCTCATCATGCACTGATCACGTGTTTATCAGGCAATGATCAGTGACTGACAGGCGCTGATCATGGGACTGTGCACGCACTGATCACGTGGCTATCATGCACTGATCACGTGACTGCGCATGCACTGATGACGTGGCTGATCAGGCACTGATCACATGGCTCATCATGCACTGATCACGTGTTTATCAGGCAATGATCAGTGACTGAAAGGCACTGATGACGTGGCTGATCAGGCACTGATCACATGGCTCATCATGCACTGATCACGTGTTTATCAGGCAATGATCAGTGACTGACAGGCGCTGATCATGGGACTGTGCACGCACTGATCACGTGGCTATCATGCACTGATCACGTGACTGCGCATGCACTGATGACGTGGCTGTTCGGGCACTGATCACGTGTTTATCAGGCAGTGATCAGTGACTGACAGGCGCTGATCAGGGGACTGTGCACGCACTGATCAGGTGGCTGATCAGGAACTGACCACCTGACTGCGCATGCAGTGATCACGTGGCTGGTCGTTCACTGATCACGTGTTTATCATACGGTGATCACGTGACTGAGAGGCGCTGATCACGTGACTGTGCCGTCAGTGATCACGTGGCTGAGCAGGCACTGATATCGTGACTGAGCATGCACTGATCATGTGCCGGGAGCCGGGGAGGCATTCCACTCTGGACAAAGGTCATGAGGAAGGAGGCTCGGCATACGCAAATGCGGGATCGAGCCTCAGGAGTCCACCCGGATATTCTCGAGCATCTCCCCCAAAAAACCAGAGTCTGCCTACTGTATTGCTTTGTGCTCTCACCTCTGATTTCACTGGGGGCTGTCCCCCACCACCATCTCGCTCTCTCTGTCAAAGAGTTAACTTACAGCTCCAATTCATAAAGTTCCTTGTCATTCTTCCCTTTAACTTCCAGCTGAGTCTCCATCTGGAGCGCGGAACCCACCACGCTTACTAATTATGCCTGGGCTGCTAAGACCCACTCGAGAAGGTGTCTAGGGTGAGGCACCTTTCGCTATTCGAGAGGGCGCCTGCGGCCTACGTAAGTGGTGCAAACTTCTTGTCTTGAAGTTTGATTGGTCTTCCGCGTAAACCAAGCTACTCAGTCTCTTTTCTCCACCGAATTTTCCTACTGAGCTCTCCTCATACTATTATTCTTGACATCTCTGATTAGCATATAAATAGTCGCCTAGGCCATCTCTCCTTCGAATACCCTGGATCAGTTGGGGCTGGTCCCCGGCAGGTGGCGACCGAACAGGGACCTCAGGAGGCAATACTCAAAGAGCTGAGCAGACACGAACCACGCAATCAGCAGGCAATAAGCATGGAGCTCAGCAGTGACGAATCATGCTGCTCAACTGGCAATAATCAAGCACGTGACCAGGCAGGAATCACGCAGCTCAGCTGGCAATTGTCAAGCAGATGAGCCGACAGGAATCACGCAGCTCAGATGGCAATTGTCATGCAGATGAGCCGGCAGGAATCACGCAGCTCAGCAGGCCCTGATCACGTGACTCTGCAGGCACTGATCACGTGGCTGATCAAGTCCAGATCACGTGACTGAGCATGCACTGATCACGTGGCTATCATGCACTGATGACGTGACTGCGCATGCACTGATGACGTGGCTGATCGGGCACTGATCACATGGCTCATCATGCACTGATCACGTGTTTATCAGGCAATGATCAGTGACTGACAGGCGCTGATCATGGGACTGTGCACGCACTGATCACGTGGCTATCATGCACTGATCACGTGACTGCGCATGCACTGATGACGTGGCTGTTCGGGCACTGATCACGTGTTTATCAGGCAGTGATCAGTGACTGACAGGCGCTGATCAGGGGACTGTGCACGCACTGATCAGGTGGCTGATCAGGAACTGACCACCTGACCGCGCATGCAGTGATCACGTGGCTGGTCGTTCACTGATCACGTGTTTATCATACGGTGATCACGTGACTGAGAGGCGCTGATCACGTGACTGTGCCGTCAGTGATCACGTGGCTGAGCAGGCACTGATATCGTGACTGAGCATGCACTGATCATGTGCCGGGAGCCGGGGAGGCATTCCACTCTGGACAAAGGTCATGAGGAAGGAGGCTCGGCATACGCAAATGCGGGATCGAGCCTCAGGAGTCCACCCGGATATTCTCGAGCATCTCCCCCAAAAAACCAGAGTCTGCCTACTGTATTGCTTTGTGCTCTCACCTCTGATTTCACTGGGGGCTGTCCCCCACCACCATCTCGCTCTCTCTGTCAAAGAGTTAACTTACAGCTCCAATTCATAAAGTTCCTTGTCATTCTTCCCTTTAACTTCCAGCTGAGTCTCCATCTGGAGCGCGGAACCCACCACGCTTACTAATTATGCCTGGGCTGCTAAGACCCACTCGAGAAGGTGTCTAGGGTGAGGCACCTTTCGCTATTCGAGAGGGCGCCTGCGGCCTACGTAAGTGGTGCAAACTTCTTGTCTTGAAGTTTGATTGGTCTTCCGCGTAAACCAAGCTACTCAGTCTCTTTTCTCCACCGAATTTTCCTACTGAGCTCTCCTCATACTATTATTCTTGACATCTCTGATTAGCATATAAATAGTCGCCTAGGCCATCTCTCCTTCGAATACCCTGGATCAGTTGGGGCTGGTCCCCGGCAGGTGGCGACCGAACAGGGACCTCAGGAGGCAATACTCAAAGAGCTGAGCAGACACGAACCACGCAATCAGCAGGCAATAAGCATGGAGCTCAGCAGTGACGAATCATGCTGCTCAACTGGCAATAATCAAGCACGTGACCAGGCAGGAATCACGCAGCTCAGCTGGCAATTGTCAAGCAGATGAGCCGACAGGAATCACGCAGCTCAGATGGCAATTGTCATGCAGATGAGCCGGCAGGAATCACGCAGCTCAGCAGGCCCTGATCACGTGACTCTGCAGGCACTGATCACGTGGCTGATCAAGTCCAGATCACGTGACTGAGCATGCACTGATCACGTGGCTATCATGCACTGATGACGTGACTGCGCATGCACTGATGACGTGGCTGATCAGGCACTGATCACATGGCTCATCATGCACTGATCACGTGTTTATCAGGCAATGATCAGTGACTGACAGGCGCTGATCATGGGACTGTGCACGCACTGATCACGTGGCTATCATGCACTGATCACGTGACTGCGCATGCACTGATGACGTGGCTGTTCGGGCACTGATCACGTGTTTATCAGGCAGTGATCAGTGACTGACAGGCGCTGATCAGGGGACTGTGCACGCACTGATCAGGTGGCTGATCAGGAACTGACCACCTGACCGCGCATGCAGTGATCACGTGGCTGGTCGTTCACTGATCACGTGTTTATCATACGGTGATCACGTGACTGAGAGGCGCTGATCACGTGACTGTGCCGTCAGTGATCACGTGGCTGAGCAGGCACTGATATCGTGACTGAGCATGCACTGATCATGTGCCGGGAGCCGGGGAGGCATTCCACTCTGGACAAAGGTCATGAGGAAGGAGGCTCGGCATACGCAAATGCGGGATCGAGCCTCAGGAGTCCACCCGGATATTCTCGAGCATCTCCCCCCAAAAAAACCAGAGTCTGCCTACTGTATTGCTTTGTGCTCTCACCTCTGATTTCACTGGGGGCTGTCCCCCACCACCATCTCGCTCTCTCTGTCAAAGAGTTAACTTACAGCTCCAATTCATAAAGTTCCTTGTCATTCTTCCCTTTAACTTCCAGCTGAGTCTCCATCTGGAGCGCGGAACCCACCACGCTTACTAATTATGCCTGGGCTGCTAAGACCCACTCGAGAAGGTGTCTAGGGTGAGGCACCTTTCGCTATTCGAGAGGGCGCCTGCGGCCTACGTAAGTGGTGCAAACTTCTTGTCTTGAAGTTTGATTGGTCTTCCGCGTAAACCAAGCTACTCAGTCTCTTTTCTCCACCGAATTTTCCTACTGAGCTCTCCTCATACTATTATTCTTGACATCTCTGATTAGCATATAAATAGTCGCCTAGGCCATCTCTCCTTCGAATACCCTGGATCAGTTGGGGCTGGTCCCCGGCAGGTGGCGACCGAACAGGGACCTCAGGAGGCAATACTCAAAGAGCTGAGCAGACACGAACCACGCAATCAGCAGGCAATAAGCATGGAGCTCAGCAGTGACGAATCATGCTGCTCAACTGGCAATAATCAAGCACGTGACCAGGCAGGAATCACGCAGCTCAGCTGGCAATTGTCAAGCAGATGAGCCGACAGGAATCACGCAGCTCAGATGGCAATTGTCATGCAGATGAGCCGGCAGGAATCACGCAGCTCAGCAGGCCCTGATCACGTGACTCTGCAGGCACTGATCACGTGGCTGATCAAGTCCAGATCACGTGACTGAGCATGCACTGATCACGTGGCTATCATGCACTGATGACGTGACTGCGCATGCACTGATGACGTGGCTGATCAGGCACTGATCACATGGCTCATCATGCACTGATCACGTGTTTATCAGGCAATGATCAGTGACTGACAGGCGCTGATCATGGGACTGTGCACGCACTGATCACGTGGCTATCATGCACTGATCACGTGACTGCGCATGCACTGATGACGTGGCTGTTCGGGCACTGATCACGTGTTTATCAGGCAGTGATCAGTGACTGACAGGCGCTGATCAGGGGACTGTGCACGCACTGATCAGGTGGCTGATCAGGAACTGACCACCTGACCGCGCATGCAGTGATCACGTGGCTGGTCGTTCACTGATCACGTGTTTATCATACGGTGATCACGTGACTGAGAGGCGCTGATCACGTGACTGTGCCGTCAGTGATCACGTGGCTGAGCAGGCACTGATATCGTGACTGAGCATGCACTGATCATGTGCCGGGAGCCGGGGAGGCATTCCACTCTGGACAAAGGTCATGAGGAAGGAGGCTCGGCATACGCAAATGCGGGATCGAGCCTCAGGAGTCCACCCGGATATTCTCGAGCATCTCCCCCCAAAAAAACCAGAGTCTGCCTACTGTATTGCTTTGTGCTCTCACCTCTGATTTCACTGGGGGCTGTCCCCCACCACCATCTCGCTCTCTCTGTCAAAGAGTTAACTTACAGCTCCAATTCATAAAGTTCCTTGTCATTCTTCCCTTTAACTTCCAGCTGAGTCTCCATCTGGAGCGCGGAACCCACCACGCTTACTAATTATGCCTGGGCTGCTAAGACCCACTCGAGAAGGTGTCTAGGGTGAGGCACCTTTCGCTATTCGAGAGGGCGCCTGCGGCCTACGTAAGTGGTGCAAACTTCTTGTCTTGAAGTTTGATTGGTCTTCCGCGTAAACCAAGCTACTCAGTCTCTTTTCTCCACCGAATTTTCCTACTGAGCTCTCCTCATACTATTATTCTTGACATCTCTGATTAGCATATAAATAGTCGCCTAGGCCATCTCTCCTTCGAATACCCTGGATCAGTTGGGGCTGGTCCCCGGCAGGTGGCGACCGAACAGGGACCTCAGGAGGCAATACTCAAAGAGCTGAGCAGACACGAACCACGCAATCAGCAGGCAATAAGCATGGAGCTCAGCAGTGACGAATCATGCTGCTCAACTGGCAATAATCAAGCACGTGACCAGGCAGGAATCACGCAGCTCAGCTGGCAATTGTCAAGCAGATGAGCCGACAGGAATCACGCAGCTCAGATGGCAATTGTCATGCAGATGAGCCGGCAGGAATCACGCAGCTCAGCAGGCCCTGATCACGTGACTCTGCAGGCACTGATCACGTGGCTGATCAAGTCCAGATCACGTGACTGAGCATGCACTGATCACGTGGCTATCATGCACTGATGACGTGACTGCGCATGCACTGATGACGTGGCTGATCAGGCACTGATCACATGGCTCATCATGCACTGATCACGTGTTTATCAGGCAATGATCAGTGACTGACAGGCGCTGATCATGGGACTGTGCACGCACTGATCACGTGGCTATCATGCACTGATCACGTGACTGCGCATGCACTGATGACGTGGCTGTTCGGGCACTGATCACGTGTTTATCAGGCAGTGATCAGTGACTGACAGGCGCTGATCAGGGGACTGTGCACGCACTGATCAGGTGGCTGATCAGGAACTGACCACCTGACCGCGCATGCAGTGATCACGTGGCTGGTCGTTCACTGATCACGTGTTTATCATACGGTGATCACGTGACTGAGAGGCGCTGATCACGTGACTGTGCCGTCAGTGATCACGTGGCTGAGCAGGCACTGATATCGTGACTGAGCATGCACTGATCATGTGCCGGGAGCCGGGGAGGCATTCCACTCTGGACAAAGGTCATGAGGAAGGAGGCTCGGCATACGCAAATGCGGGATCGAGCCTCAGGAGTCCACCCGGATATTCTCGAGCATCTCCCCCCAAAAAAACCAGAGTCTGCCTACTGTATTGCTTTGTGCTCTCACCTCTGATTTCACTGGGGGCTGTCCCCCACCACCATCTCGCTCTCTCTGTCAAAGAGTTAACTTACAGCTCCAATTCATAAAGTTCCTTGTCATTCTTCCCTTTAACTTCCAGCTGAGTCTCCATCTGGAGCGCGGAACCCACCACGCTTACTAATTATGCCTGGGCTGCTAAGACCCACTCGAGAAGGTGTCTAGGGTGAGGCACCTTTCGCTATTCGAGAGGGCGCCTGCGGCCTACGTAAGTGGTGCAAACTTCTTGTCTTGAAGTTTGATTGGTCTTCCGCGTAAACCAAGCTACTCAGTCTCTTTTCTCCACCGAATTTTCCTACTGAGCTCTCCTCATACTATTATTCTTGACATCTCTGATTAGCATATAAATAGTCGCCTAGGCCATCTCTCCTTCGAATACCCTGGATCAGTTGGGGCTGGTCCCCGGCAGGTGGCGACCGAACAGGGACCTCAGGAGGCAATACTCAAAGAGCTGAGCAGACACGAACCACGCAATCAGCAGGCAATAAGCATGGAGCTCAGCAGTGACGAATCATGCTGCTCAACTGGCAATAATCAAGCACGTGACCAGGCAGGAATCACGCAGCTCAGCTGGCAATTGTCAAGCAGATGAGCCGACAGGAATCACGCAGCTCAGATGGCAATTGTCATGCAGATGAGCCGGCAGGAATCACGCAGCTCAGCAGGCCCTGATCACGTGACTCTGCAGGCACTGATCACGTGGCTGATCAAGTCCAGATCACGTGACTGAGCATGCACTGATCACGTGGCTATCATGCACTGATGACGTGACTGCGCATGCACTGATGACGTGGCTGATCAGGCACTGATCACATGGCTCATCATGCACTGATCACGTGTTTATCAGGCAATGATCAGTGACTGACAGGCGCTGATCATGGGACTGTGCACGCACTGATCACGTGGCTATCATGCACTGATCACGTGACTGCGCATGCACTGATGACGTGGCTGTTCGGGCACTGATCACGTGTTTATCAGGCAGTGATCAGTGACTGACAGGCGCTGATCAGGGGACTGTGCACGCACTGATCAGGTGGCTGATCAGGAACTGACCACCTGACTGCGCATGCAGTGATCACGTGGCTGGTCGTTCACTGATCACGTGTTTATCATACGGTGATCACGTGACTGAGAGGCGCTGATCACGTGACTGTGCCGTCAGTGATCACGTGGCTGAGCAGGCACTGATATCGTGACTGAGCATGCACTGATCATGTGCCGGGAGCCGGGGAGGCATTCCACTCTGGACAAAGGTCATGAGGAAGGAGGCTCGGCATACGCAAATGCGGGATCGAGCCTCAGGAGTCCACCCGGATATTCTCGAGCATCTCCCCCCCAAAAACCAGAGTCTGCCTACTGTATTGCTTTGTGCTCTCACCTCTGATTTCACTGGGGGCTGTCCCCCACCACCATCTCGCTCTCTCTGTCAAAGAGTTAACTTACAGCTCCAATTCATAAAGTTCCTTGTCATTCTTCCCTTTAACTTCCAGCTGAGTCTCCATCTGGAGCGCGGAACCCACCACGCTTACTAATTATGCCTGGGCTGCTAAGACCCACTCGAGAAGGTGTCTAGGGTGAGGCACCTTTCGCTATTCGAGAGGGCGCCTGCGGCCTACGTAAGTGGTGCAAACTTCTTGTCTTGAAGTTTGATTGGTCTTCCGCGTAAACCAAGCTACTCAGTCTCTTTTCTCCACCGAATTTTCCTACTGAGCTCTCCTCATACTATTATTCTTGACATCTCTGATTAGCATATAAATAGTCGCCTAGGCCATCTCTCCTTCGAATACCCTGGATCAGTTGGGGCTGGTCCCCGGCAGGTGGCGACCGAACAGGGACCTCAGGAGGCAATACTCAAAGAGCTGAGCAGACACGAACCACGCAATCAGCAGGCAATAAGCATGGAGCTCAGCAGTGACGAATCATGCTGCTCAACTGGCAATAATCAAGCACGTGACCAGGCAGGAATCACGCAGCTCAGCTGGCAATTGTCAAGCAGATGAGCCGACAGGAATCACGCAGCTCAGATGGCAATTGTCATGCAGATGAGCCGGCAGGAATCACGCAGCTCAGCAGGCCCTGATCACGTGACTCTGCAGGCACTGATCACGTGGCTGATCAAGTCCAGATCACGTGACTGAGCATGCACTGATCACGTGGCTATCATGCACTGATGACGTGACTGCGCATGCACTGATGACGTGGCTGATCAGGCACTGATCACATGGCTCATCATGCACTGATCACGTGTTTATCAGGCAATGATCAGTGACTGACAGGCGCTGATCATGGGACTGTGCACGCACTGATCACGTGGCTATCATGCACTGATCACGTGACTGCGCATGCACTGATGACGTGGCTGTTCGGGCACTGATCACGTGTTTATCAGGCAGTGATCAGTGACTGACAGGCGCTGATCAGGGGACTGTGCACGCACTGATCAGGTGGCTGATCAGGAACTGACCACCTGACTGCGCATGCAGTGATCACGTGGCTGGTCGTTCACTGATCACGTGTTTATCATACGGTGATCACGTGACTGAGAGGCGCTGATCACGTGACTGTGCCGTCAGTGATCACGTGGCTGAGCAGGCACTGATATCGTGACTGAGCATGCACTGATCATGTGCCGGGAGCCGGGGAGGCATTCCACTCTGGACAAAGGTCATGAGGAAGGAGGCTCGGCATACGCAAATGCGGGATCGAGCCTCAGGAGTCCACCCGGATATTCTCGAGCATCTCCCCCAAAAAAACCAGAGTCTGCCTACTGTATTGCTTTGTGCTCTCACCTCTGATTTCACTGGGGGCTGTCCCCCACCACCATCTCGCTCTCTCTGTCAAAGAGTTAACTTACAGCTCCAATTCATAAAGTTCCTTGTCATTCTTCCCTTTAACTTCCAGCTGAGTCTCCATCTGGAGCGCGGAACCCACCACGCTTACTAATTATGCCTGGGCTGCTAAGACCCACTCGAGAAGGTGTCTAGGGTGAGGCACCTTTCGCTATTCGAGAGGGCGCCTGCGGCCTACGTAAGTGGTGCAAACTTCTTGTCTTGAAGTTTGATTGGTCTTCCGCGTAAACCAAGCTACTCAGTCTCTTTTCTCCACCGAATTTTCCTACTGAGCTCTCCTCATACTATTATTCTTGACATCTCTGATTAGCATATAAATAGTCGCCTAGGCCATCTCTCCTTCGAATACCCTGGATCAGTTGGGGCTGGTCCCCGGCAGGTGGCGACCGAACAGGGACCTCAGGAGGCAATACTCAAAGAGCTGAGCAGACACGAACCACGCAATCAGCAGGCAATAAGCATGGAGCTCAGCAGTGACGAATCATGCTGCTCAACTGGCAATAATCAAGCACGTGACCAGGCAGGAATCACGCAGCTCAGCTGGCAATTGTCAAGCAGATGAGCCGACAGGAATCACGCAGCTCAGCTGGCAATTGTCATGCAGATGAGCCGGCAGGAATCACGCAGCTCAGCAGGCCCTGATCACGTGACTCTGCAGGCACTGATCACGTGGCTGATCAAGTCCAGATCACGTGACTGAGCATGCACTGATCACGTGGCTATCATGCACTGATGACGTGACTGCGCATGCACTGATGACGTGGCTGATCAGGCACTGATCACATGGCTCATCATGCACTGATCACGTGTTTATCAGGCAATGATCAGTGACTGACAGGCGCTGATCATGGGACTGTGCACGCACTGATCACGTGGCTATCATGCACTGATCACGTGACTGCGCATGCACTGATGACGTGGCTGTTCGGGCACTGATCACGTGTTTATCAGGCAGTGATCAGTGACTGACAGGCGCTGATCAGGGGACTGTGCACGCACTGATCAGGTGGCTGATCAGGAACTGACCACCTGACCGCGCATGCAGTGATCACGTGGCTGGTCGTTCACTGATCACGTGTTTATCATACGGTGATCACGTGACTGAGAGGCGCTGATCACGTGACTGTGCCGTCAGTGATCACGTGGCTGAGCAGGCACTGATATCGTGACTGAGCATGCACTGATCATGTGCCGGGAGCCGGGGAGGCATTCCACTCTGGACAAAGGTCATGAGGAAGGAGGCTCGGCATACGCAAATGCGGGATCGAGCCTCAGGAGTCCACCCGGATATTCTCGAGCATCTCCCCCCAAAAAAACCAGAGTCTGCCTACTGTATTGCTTTGTGCTCTCACCTCTGATTTCACTGGGGGCTGTCCCCCACCACCATCTCGCTCTCTCTGTCAAAGAGTTAACTTACAGCTCCAATTCATAAAGTTCCTTGTCATTCTTCCCTTTAACTTCCAGCTGAGTCTCCATCTGGAGCGCGGAACCCACCACGCTTACTAATTATGCCTGGGCTGCTAAGACCCACTCGAGAAGGTGTCTAGGGTGAGGCACCTTTCGCTATTCGAGAGGGCGCCTGCGGCCTACGTAAGTGGTGCAAACTTCTTGTCTTGAAGTTTGATTGGTCTTCCGCGTAAACCAAGCTACTCAGTCTCTTTTCTCCACCGAATTTTCCTACTGAGCTCTCCTCATACTATTATTCTTGACATCTCTGATTAGCATATAAATAGTCGCCTAGGCCATCTCTCCTTCGAATACCCTGGATCAGTTGGGGCTGGTCCCCGGCAGGTGGCGACCGAACAGGGACCTCAGGAGGCAATACTCAAAGAGCTGAGCAGACACGAACCACGCAATCAGCAGGCAATAAGCATGGAGCTCAGCAGTGACGAATCATGCTGCTCAACTGGCAATAATCAAGCACGTGACCAGGCAGGAATCACGCAGCTCAGCTGGCAATTGTCAAGCAGATGAGCCGACAGGAATCACGCAGCTCAGATGGCAATTGTCATGCAGATGAGCCGGCAGGAATCACGCAGCTCAGCAGGCCCTGATCACGTGACTCTGCAGGCACTGATCACGTGGCTGATCAAGTCCAGATCACGTGACTGAGCATGCACTGATCACGTGGCTATCATGCACTGATGACGTGACTGCGCATGCACTGATGACGTGGCTGATCAGGCACTGATCACATGGCTCATCATGCACTGATCACGTGTTTATCAGGCAATGATCAGTGACTGACAGGCGCTGATCATGGGACTGTGCACGCACTGATCACGTGGCTATCATGCACTGATCACGTGACTGCGCATGCACTGATGACGTGGCTGATCAGGCACTGATCACATGGCTCATCATGCACTGATCACGTGTTTATCAGGCAGTGATCAGTGACTGACAGGCGCTGATCATGGGACTGTGCACGCACTGATCACGTGGCTATCATGCACTGATCACGTGACTGCGCATGCACTGATGACGTGGCTGTTCGGGCACTGATCACGTGTTTATCAGGCAGTGATCAGTGACTGACAGGCGCTGATCAGGGGACTGTGCACGCACTGATCAGGTGGCTGATCAGGAACTGACCACCTGACCGCGCATGCAGTGATCACGTGGCTGGTCGTTCACTGATCACGTGTTTATCATACGGTGATCACGTGACTGAGAGGCGCTGATCACGTGACTGTGCCGTCAGTGATCACGTGGCTGAGCAGGCACTGATATCGTGACTGAGCATGCACTGATCATGTGCCGGGAGCCGGGGAGGCATTCCACTCTGGACAAAGGTCATGAGGAAGGAGGCTCGGCATACGCAAATGCGGGATCGAGCCTCAGGAGTCCACCCGGATATTCTCGAGCATCTCCCCCCAAAAAACCAGAGTCTGCCTACTGTATTGCTTTGTGCTCTCACCTCTGATTTCACTGGGGGCTGTCCCCCACCACCATCTCGCTCTCTCTGTCAAAGAGTTAACTTACAGCTCCAATTCATAAAGTTCCTTGTCATTCTTCCCTTTAACTTCCAGCTGAGTCTCCATCTGGAGCGCGGAACCCACCACGCTTACTAATTATGCCTGGGCTGCTAAGACCCACTCGAGAAGGTGTCTAGGGTGAGGCACCTTTCGCTATTCGAGAGGGCGCCTGCGGCCTACGTAAGTGGTGCAAACTTCTTGTCTTGAAGTTTGATTGGTCTTCCGCGTAAACCAAGCTACTCAGTCTCTTTTCTCCACCGAATTTTCCTACTGAGCTCTCCTCATACTATTATTCTTGACATCTCTGATTAGCATATAAATAGTCGCCTAGGCCATCTCTCCTTCGAATACCCTGGATCAGTTGGGGCTGGTCCCCGGCAGGTGGCGACCGAACAGGGACCTCAGGAGGCAATACTCAAAGAGCTGAGCAGACACGAACCACGCAATCAGCAGGCAATAAGCATGGAGCTCAGCAGTGACGAATCATGCTGCTCAACTGGCAATAATCAAGCACGTGACCAGGCAGGAATCACGCAGCTCAGCAGCTGGTCACGTGACTGCAGGCACTGATCACGTGGCTGATCAACAGATCACGACTGAGCATGCACTGATCACGTGGCTATCATGCACTGATCACGTGACTGCATGCACTGATCACGTGGCTGATCAGGCACTGATCACGTGATCAGGCATGATCAGTGACTGCAGGCACTGATCAGGACTGTCATGCACTGATCACGTGGCTATCATGCACTGATCACGTGACTGCATGCACTGATCACGTGGCTGATCAGGCACTGATCACGTGGCTATCATGCACTGATCACGTGACTGCATGCACTGATCACGTGGCTGATCACTGATCACGTGATCAGGCACTGATCAGTGACTGACAGGCGCTGATCATGACTGTGCATGCACTGATCACGTGGCTATCATGCACTGATCACGTGACTGCGCATGCACTGATGACGTGGCTGATCAGGCACTGATCACATGGCTCATCATGCACTGATCACGTGTTTATCAGGCAATGATCAGTGACTGACAGGCGCTGATCATGGGACTGTGCACGCACTGATCACGTGGCTATCATGCACTGATCACGTGACTGCGCATGCACTGATGACGTGGCTGTTCGGGCACTGATCACGTGTTTATCAGGCAGTGATCAGTGACTGACAGGCGCTGATCAGGGGACTGTGCACGCACTGATCAGGTGGCTGATCAGGAACTGACCACCTGACCGCGCATGCAGTGATCACGTGGCTGGTCGTTCACTGATCACGTGTTTATCATACGGTGATCACGTGACTGAGAGGCGCTGATCACGTGACTGTGCCGTCAGTGATCACGTGGCTGAGCAGGCACTGATATCGTGACTGAGCATGCACTGATCATGTGCCGGGAGCCGGGGAGGCATTCCACTCTGGACAAAGGTCATGAGGAAGGAGGCTCGGCATACGCAAATGCGGGATCGAGCCTCAGGAGTCCACCCGGATATTCTCGAGCATCTCCCCCAAAAAAACCAGAGTCTGCCTACTGTATTGCTTTGTGCTCTCACCTCTGATTTCACTGGGGGCTGTCCCCCACCACCATCTCGCTCTCTCTGTCAAAGAGTTAACTTACAGCTCCAATTCATAAAGTTCCTTGTCATTCTTCCCTTTAACTTCCAGCTGAGTCTCCATCTGGAGCGCGGAACCCACCACGCTTACTAATTATGCCTGGGCTGCTAAGACCCACTCGAGAAGGTGTCTAGGGTGAGGCACCTTTCGCTATTCGAGAGGGCGCCTGCGGCCTACGTAAGTGGTGCAAACTTCTTGTCTTGAAGTTTGATTGGTCTTCCGCGTAAACCAAGCTACTCAGTCTCTTTTCTCCACCGAATTTTCCTACTGAGCTCTCCTCATACTATTATTCTTGACATCTCTGATTAGCATATAAATAGTCGCCTAGGCCATCTCTCCTTCGAATACCCTGGATCAGTTGGGGCTGGTCCCCGGCAGGTGGCGACCGAACAGGGACCTCAGGAGGCAATACTCAAAGAGCTGAGCAGACACGAACCACGCAATCAGCAGGCAATAAGCATGGAGCTCAGCAGTGACGAATCATGCTGCTCAACTGGCAATAATCAAGCACGTGACCAGGCAGGAATCACGCAGCTCAGCTGGCAATTGTCAAGCAGATGAGCCGAAAGGAATCACGCAGCTCAGCTGGCAATTGTCATGCAGATGAGCCGGCAGGAATCACGCAGCTCAGCAGGCCCTGATCACGTGACTCTGCAGGCACTGATCACGTGGCTGATCAAGTACAGATCACGTGACTGAGCATGCACTGATCACGTGGCTATCATGCACTGATGACGAGACTGCGCATGCACTGATGACGTGGCTGATCAGGCACTGATCACATGGCTCATCATGCACTGATCACGTGTTTATCAGGCAATGATCAGTGACTGACAGGCGCTGATCATGGGACTGTGCACGCACTGATCACGTGGCTATCATGCACTGATCACGTGACTGCGCATGCACTGATGACGTGGCTGATCAGGCACTGATCACATGGCTCATCATGCACTGATCACGTGTTTATCAGGCAGTGATCAGTGACTGACAGGCGCTGATCATGGGACTGTGCACGCACTGATCACGTGGCTATCATGCACTGATCACGTGACTGCGCATGCACTGATGACGTGGCTGTTCGGGCACTGATCACGTGTTTATCAGGCAGTGATCAGTGACTGACAGGCGCTGATCAGGGGACTGTGCACGCACTGATCAGGTGGCTGATCAGGAACTGACCACCTGACCGCGCATGCAGTGATCACGTGGCTGGTCGTTCACTGATCACGTGTTTATCATACGGTGATCACGTGACTGAGAGGCGCTGATCACGTGACTGTGCCGTCAGTGATCACGTGGCTGAGCAGGCACTGATATCGTGACTGAGCATGCACTGATCATGTGCCGGGAGCCGGGGAGGCATTCCACTCTGGACAAAGGTCATGAGGAAGGAGGCTCGGCATACGCAAATGCGGGATCGAGCCTCAGGAGTCCACCCGGATATTCTCGAGCATCTCCCCCAAAAAAACCAGAGTCTGCCTACTGTATTGCTTTGTGCTCTCACCTCTGATTTCACTGGGGGCTGTCCCCCACCACCATCTCGCTCTCTCTGTCAAAGAGTTAACTTACAGCTCCAATTCATAAAGTTCCTTGTCATTCTTCCCTTTAACTTCCAGCTGAGTCTCCATCTGGAGCGCGGAACCCACCACGCTTACTAATTATGCCTGGGCTGCTAAGACCCACTCGAGAAGGTGTCTAGGGTGAGGCACCTTTCGCTATTCGAGAGGGCGCCTGCGGCCTACGTAAGTGGTGCAAACTTCTTGTCTTGAAGTTTGATTGGTCTTCCGCCTAAACCAAGCTACTCAGTCTCTTTTCTCCACCGAATTTTCCTAATGAGCTCTCCTCATACTATTATTCTTGACATCTCTGATTAGCATATAAAGAGTCGCCTAGGCCATCTCTCCTTCGAATACCCTGGATCAGTTGGGGCTGGTCCCCGGCAGGTGGCGACCGAACAGGGACCTCAGGAGGCAATACTCAAAGAGCTGAGCAGACACGAACCACGCAATCAGCAGGCAATAAGCATGGAGCTCAGCAGTGACGAATCATGCTGCTCAACTGGCAATAATCAAGCACGTGACCAGGCAGGAATCACGCAGCTCAGCAGGCCCTGATCACGTGACTCTGCAGGCACTGATCACGTGGCTGATCAAGTACAGATCACGTGACTGAGCATGCACTGATCACGTGGCTATCATGCACTGATGACGTGACTGCGCATGCACTGATGACGTGGCTGATCAGGCACTGATCACATGGCTCATCATGCACTGATCACGTGTTTATCAGGCAATGATCAGTGACTGACAGGCGCTGATCATGGGACTGTGCACGCACTGATCACGTGGCTATCATGCACTGATCACGTGACTGCGCATGCACTGATGACGTGGCTGTTCGGGCACTGATCACGTGTTTATCAGGCAGTGATCAGTGACTGACAGGCGCTGATCAGGGGACTGTGCACGCACTGATCAGGTGGCTGATCAGGAACTGACCACCTGACTGCGCATGCAGTGATCACGTGGCTGGTCGTTCACTGATCACGTGTTTATCATACGGTGATCACGTGACTGAGAGGCGCTGATCACGTGACTGTGCCGTCAGTGATCACGTGGCTGAGCAGGCACTGATATCGTGACTGAGCATGCACTGATCATGTGCCGGGAGCCGGGGAGGCATTCCACTCTGGACAAAGGTCATGAGGAAGGAGGCTCGGCATACGCAAATGCGGGATCGAGCCTCAGGAGTCCACCCGGATATTCTCGAGCATCTCCCCCCAAAAACCAGAGTCTGCCTACTGTATTGCTTTGTGCTCTCACCTCTGATTTCACTGGGGGCTGTCCCCCACCACCATCTCGCTCTCTCTGTCAAAGAGTTAACTTACAGCTCCAATTCATAAAGTTCCTTGTCATTCTTCCCTTTAACTTCCAGCTGAGTCTCCATCTGGAGCGCGGAACCCACCACGCTTACTAATTATGCCTGGGCTGCTAAGACCCACTCGAGAAGGTGTCTAGGGTGAGGCACCTTTCGCTATTCGAGAGGGCGCCTGCGGCCTACGTAAGTGGTGCAAACTTCTTGTCTTGAAGTTTGATTGGTCTTCCGCGTAAACCAAGCTACTCAGTCTCTTTTCTCCACCGAATTTTCCTACTGAGCTCTCCTCATACTATTATTCTTGACATCTCTGATTAGCATATAAATAGTCGCCTAGGCCATCTCTCCTTCGAATACCCTGGATCAGTTGGGGCTGGTCCCCGGCAGGTGGCGACCGAACAGGGACCTCAGGAGGCAATACTCAAAGAGCTGAGCAGACACGAACCACGCAATCAGCAGGCAATAAGCATGGAGCTCAGCAGTGACGAATCATGCTGCTCAACTGGCAATAATCAAGCACGTGACCAGGCAGGAATCACGCAGCTCAGCTGGCAATTGTCATGCAGATGAGCCGGCAGGAATCACGCAGCTCAGCAGGCCCTGATCACGTGACTCTGCAGGCACTGATCACGTGGCTGATCAAGTCCAGATCACGTGACTGAGCATGCACTGATCACGTGGCTATCATGCACTGATGACGTGACTGCGCATGCACTGATGACGTGGCTGATCAGGCACTGATCACATGGCTCATCATGCACTGATCACGTGTTTATCAGGCAATGATCAGTGACTGACAGGCGCTGATCATGGGACTGTGCACGCACTGATCACGTGGCTATCATGCACTGATCACGTGACTGCGCATGCACTGATGACGTGGCTGTTCGGGCACTGATCACGTGTTTATCAGGCAGTGATCAGTGACTGACAGGCGCTGATCAGGGGACTGTGCACGCACTGATCAGGTGGCTGATCAGGAACTGACCACCTGACTGCGCATGCAGTGATCACGTGGCTGGTCGTTCACTGATCACGTGTTTATCATACGGTGATCACGTGACTGAGAGGCGCTGATCACGTGACTGTGCCGTCAGTGATCACGTGGCTGAGCAGGCACTGATATCGTGACTGAGCATGCACTGATCATGTGCCGGGAGCCGGGGAGGCATTCCACTCTGGACAAAGGTCATGAGGAAGGAGGCTCGGCATACGCAAATGCGGGATCGAGCCTCAGGAGTCCACCCGGATATTCTCGAGCATCTCCCCCAAAAAAACCAGAGTCTGCCTACTGTATTGCTTTGTGCTCTCACCTCTGATTTCACTGGGGGCTGTCCCCCACCACCATCTCGCTCTCTCTGTCAAAGAGTTAACTTACAGCTCCAATTCATAAAGTTCCTTGTCATTCTTCCCTTTAACTTCCAGCTGAGTCTCCATCTGGAGCGCGGAACCCACCACGCTTACTAATTATGCCTGGGCTGCTAAGACCCACTCGAGAAGGTGTCTAGGGTGAGGCACCTTTCGCTATTCGAGAGGGCGCCTGCGGCCTACATAAGTGGTGCAAACTTCTTGTCTTGAAGTTTGATTGGTCTTCCGCGTAAACCAAGCTACTCAGTCTCTTTTCTCCACCGAATTTTCCTACTGAGCTCTCCTCATACTATTATTCTTGACATCTCTGATTAGCATATAAATAGTCGCCTAGGCCATCTCTCCTTCGAATACCCTGGATCAGTTGGGGCTGGTCCCCGGCAGGTGGCGACCGAACAGGGACCTCAGGAGGCAATACTCAAAGAGCTGAGCAGACACGAACCACGCAATCAGCAGGCAATAAGCATGGAGCTCAGCAGTGACGAATCATGCTGCTCAACTGGCAATAATCAAGCACGTGACCAGGCAGGAATCACGCAGCTCAGCTGGCAATTGTCAAGCAGATGAGCCGGCAGGAATCACGCAGCTCAGCAGGCACTGATCACGTGGCTGATCAAGTCCAGATCACGTGACTGAGCATGCACTGATCACGTGGCTATCATGCACTGATCACGTGACTGCGCATGCACTGATCACGTGGCTGATCATGCACTGATCACGTGTTTATCATGCACTGATCAGTGACTGACAGGCGCTGATCATGGGACTGTGCATGCACTGATCACGTGGCTATCATGCACTGATCACGTGACTGCGCATGCACTGATGACGTGGCTGTTCATGCACTGATCACGTGTTTATCAGGCAGTGATCAGTGACTGACAGGCACTGATCAGGGGACTGTGCACGCACTGATCAGGTGGCTGATCAGGAACTGACCACCTGACTGCGCATGCAGTGATCACGTGGCTGGTCGTTCACTGATCACGTGTTTATCATACGGTGATCACGTGACTGAGAGGCGCTGACCACGTGACTGTGCCGTCAGTGATCACGTGGCTGATCATGCACTGATCACGTGACTGATCATGCACTGATCACGTGACTGATCATGCACTGATCACGTTCCTGATCATGCACTGATCACGTGGCTATCATGCACTGATCACGTGGCTGATCATGCAATGATCACGTAGCTACCATGTACTGGTCACGTGACAATCATGCACTGATCACGTGACTGATCATGCACTGATCACGTGGCTGATCATGCACTGATCACGTGACTGATCATGCACTGATCACGTGGCTGATCATGCACTGATCACGTAGCCACCATGCACTGATCACGTGACTGATCATGCACTGATCACGTGAATGATCATGCACTGATCACGTGGCTATCATGCACTGCTCACGTGGCTGATCATGCAATGATCACGTAGCTACCATATACTGGTCACGGGACTGATCATGCACTGATCACGTAAATGATCATGCACTGATCACGTGACTGATCATGCACTGATCACGTGACTGATCATGCACTGATCACGTGGCTATCATCTCCTGATCATGTGGCTGATCATGCACTGATCACGTGACTGATCATGCACTGATCACGTGACTGATCATGCACTGATCACGTGGCTGTCATGCACTGATCACGGAGCTATCATGCACTGATCACGTGGCTATCATGCACTGATCACGTGGCTGATCATGCAATGATCACGTAGCTACCATGCACTGGTCACGTGACTGATCATGCACTGATCACGTAATTGATCATGCACTGATCACGTGGCTCATCATGCACTGATCACGTGGCTGATCACACACTGATCACGTGACTGATCATGCACTGATCACGTGACTGATCATGCACTGATCACGTGGCTATCATGCACTGATCACGTGGCTGATCATGCACTGATCACGTGGCTGATCATGCACTGATCACGTGGCTGATCATGCACTGATCACGTGACTGATCATGCACTGATCACGTGACTGATCATGCACTGATCACGTGGCTATCATGCACTGATCACGTGGCTGATCATGCAATGATCACGTAGCTACCATGTACTGGTCACGTGACTGATCATACACTGATCAGGTGACTGATCATGCACTGATCACGTGGCTGATCATGCACTGATCACCTGACTGATCATGCACTGATCACGTGACTGATCATGCACTGATCACATGCTATCATGCACTGATCACGTGGCTGATCATGCACTGATCACGTGGCTGATCATGCACTGATACCGTGACTGAGCATGGACTGATCACATGACTATCATGTAGTGATCACGTGACTTAATGGCGCTGATCATGTGACTGATCATGCGCTGATCATGTTTGCTATCATACACTGATCATGTGCCTCTGGAGGCAATAAACAAAGAGCTGAGTAGGCACGAATCAAACAGTCAGCAGGCAATAATCATGGAACTCAGGTGTGAGGAATCATGCTGCTCAGCTGGCAATAATCAAGCAGCTGAGCAGGCAGGAATTACGCAGCACAGCTGGCAATTGTCAAGCAGATGACAGGCAGGAATCATGCTCAGCTGGCAATTGTCAAGCAGATGAGCAGACAGTAATCACGCAGCTCAGCAGGCCCTGATCACGTGACTGAGCATGCACTGTTCACGTGGCTGATCATACACTGATCACGTGATGATCATGCACTGATCACGTGGATATCATGCACTGATCACGTGGCTGATCATACACTGTTCACGTGTCTGACCATGCACTGATCACGTGGCTGATCATACACTGCTCACGTAACTGATCATGCACTGATCACGTGGCTATCATGCACTGATCACGTGGCTGAACATGCACTGTTCACGTGGCTGATCACACACCTGTCACGTGACATATCATGCACTGATCACGTGGCACTCATGCACTGATCACGTGGCTGATCATACTCTGCTCACGTAACTGATCATGCACACATCACGTGGCTATCATGCACTGCTCACGTGGCTCGTCATGGAATGATCACGTAGCTACCATATACTGGTCACGTGACTGATCATGCACAGATCACGTAAATGATCATGCACTGTTCACGTGACTGATCATGTACTGATCACGTGACTGATCATGCACTGATCACGTGGCTATCATGCTCTGCTCACGTGGCTGATCATGCAATGATCACGTAGCAACCATGTACTGGTCACGTGACTGATCATGCACTGATCACGTAATTGATCCTGCACTGATCACGTGGCTCATCATGCACTGATCACGTGGCTGATCACACATGTATCACGTGACTGATCATGCACTGATCACGTGACTCTCATGCACTGATCACGTGGCTATCATGCACTGATCACGTGGCTATCATGCACTGATCACGTGGCTGATCATGCACTGATCACGTAGCTATCATGCACTGATCACGTGACTGATCATGCACTGATCACGTGACTGATCATGCACTGATCACGCTGATCATGCACTGATCACGTGGCTCACACACTGATCACGTGACTGATCATGCACTGATCACGTGACTGATCATGCACTGATCACGTGGCTATCATGCACTGATCACGTGGCTACATGCACTGATCACGTGGCTGATCACAATCACGTGACTGATCATGCACTGATCACGTGGCTATCATGCACTGATCACGTGGCTATCATGCACTGATCACGTGGCTGATCATGCAATGATCACGTAGCTACCATGCACTGATCACGTGACTGATCATGCACTGATCAGGTAATTGATCATGCACTGATCACGTGACTGATCATGCACTGATCACGTGACTGATCATGCACTGATCACGTGACTGATCATGCACTGATCACGTGGCTGATCATGCACTGATCACGTAGCTACCATGTACTGTCACATGACTGATCATGCACTGATCACATGATTGATCATGCACTGATCACTTATCATGCATGATCATGTGACTGATCATGTGCTGATCATGTTTGGTGTCACACTGATCATGTGCCTCTGGAGGCAATGAACAAAGAGCTGAGTAGGCACGAATCAGTCAGCAGGCAATAATCATGGAACTCAGCTGTGAGAAATCATGCTGCTCAGCTGGCAATAATCAAGCAGCTGAGCAGGCAGGAATTACGCAGCACAGCTGGCAATTGTCAAGCAGATGACAGGCAGGAATCGTGCAGCTCAGCTGGCAATTGTCAAGCAGATGAGCAGACAGTAATCACGCAGCTCAGCAGGCCCTGATCACGTGACTGAGCATGCACTGTTCACGTGGCTGATCATACACTGATCACGTGACTGATCATGCACTGATCACGTGACTGATCATGCACTGATCACGTGGCTGATCATGCACTGATCACGTGGCTGACATGCACTGATCACGTGGCTGATCATGCACTGATCACGTGGCTGATCATGCACTGATCACGTGACTGATCATGCACTGATCACGTGGCTGATCATGCACTGATCACGTGGCTATCATGCACTGATCACGTGGCTGATCATCATGATGATCACAGCTACCATGCACTGATCACGTGACTGATCATGCACTGATCACGTGACTGATCATGCACTGATCACGTGGCTATCATGCACTGATCACGTGGCTGATCATGCAATGATCACGTAGCTACCATGTACTGGTCACGTGACTGATCATGCACTGATCACGTGACTGATCATGCACTGATCACGTGACTGATCATGCACTGATCACGTGGCTGATCATGCACTGATCACGTGGCTGATCACACATGATCACGTGACTGATCATGCACTGATCACGTGGCTCTCATGCACTGATCACGTGGCTGATCATGCACTGATCACGTGGCTATCATGCACTGATCACGTGGCTGATCATGCACTGATCACGTAGCTACCATGTACTGATCACGTGACTGATCATGCACTGATCACGTGATTGATCATGCACTGATCACGTGGCTCATCATGCACTGATCCGTGGCTGATCACACACGATCACGTGACTGATCATGCACTGATCACGTGACTGATCATGCACTGATCACGTGGCTATCATGCACTGATCACGTGGATCATGCACTGATCACGTGGCTGATCACACACGTATCACGTGACTGATCATGCACTGATCACGTGACTATCATGCACTGATCACGTGGCTATCATGCACTGATCACGTGGCTGATCATGCAATGATCACGTAGCTACCATGCACTGGTCACGTGACTGATCATGCACTGATCACGTGACTGATCATGCACTGATCACGTGACTGATCATGCACTGATCACGTGACTGATCATGCACTGATCACGTGGCTATCATGCACTGATCACGTGGCTGATCATGCACTGATCACGCAGCTACCATGCACTGGTCACATGACTGATCATGCACTGATCACGTGACTGATCATGCACTGATCACGTGGCTTATCATGCATGATCATGTGACTGATCATGTGCTGATCATGTTTGGTGTCACACTGATCATGTGCCTCTGGAGGCAATGAACATAGAGCTGAGTAGGCAGGAATCAGTCAGCAGGCTATAATCATGGAACTCAGCTCTGAGAAATCATGCTGCTCAGCTGGCAATAATCAAGTAGATGAGCAGGCAGGAATTACGCAGCACAGGTGGCAATTGTCAAGCAGATGACAGGCAGGAATCATGCAGCTCAGCTGGCAATTGTCAAGCAGATGAGCAGACAGTAATCACGCAGCTCAGCATGCCCTGATCACGTGACTGAGCATGCACTGATCACGTGGCTGATCACACTGATCACGTGACTGATCATGCACTGATCACGTGACTGATCATGCACTGATCACGTGGCTGATCATGCACTGATCACGTGGCTGATCATGCACTGATCACGTGGCTGATCATGCACTGATCACGTGGCTGATCATGCACTGATCACGTGACTGATCATGCACTGATCACGTGACTGATCATGCACTGATCACGTGGCTATCATGCACTGATCACGTGGCTGATCATGCATGATCACGTAGCTACCATGTACTGGTCACGTGACTGATCATACACCCATCAGGTGACTGATCATGCACTGATCACGTGGCTGATCATGCACTGATCACCTGCCTGATCATGCACTGATCACGTGACAAATCATGCACTGATCACATGGCTATCATGAACTGATCACGTGGCTGATCATGCACTGATCACGTGGCTGATCATGCACTGATACCGTGACTGAGCATGGACTGATCACATGACTATCATGTAGTGATCACGTGACTTAATGGCGCTGATCATGTGACTGATCATGCGCTGATCATGTTTGCTATCATACACTGATCATGTGCCTCTGGAGGCAATAAACAAAGAGCTGAGTAGGCACGAATCAAACAGTCAGCAGGCAATAATCATGGAACTCAGGTGTGAGGAATCATGCTGCTCAGCTGGCAATAATCAAGCAGCTGAGCAGGCAGGAATTACGCAGCACAGCTGGCAATTGTCAAGCAGATGACAGGCAGGAATCATGCAGCTCAGCTGGCAATTGTCAAGCAGATGAGCAGACAGTAATCACGCAGCTCAGCAGGCCCTGATCACGTGACTGAGCATGCACTGTTCACGTGGCTGATCATACACTGATCACGTGATGATCATGCACTGATCACGTGGATATCATGCACTGATCACGTGGCTGATCATACACTGTTCACGTGTCTGACCATGCACTGATCACGTGGCTGATCATACACTGCTCACGTAACTGATCATGCACTGATCACGTGGCTATCATGCACTGATCACGTGGCTGAACATGCACTGATCACGTGGCTGATCACACACTGTCACGTGACATATCATGCACTGATCACGTGGCACTCATGCACTGATCACGTGGCTGATCATACACTGATCACGTAACTGATCATGCACTGATCACGTGGCTATCATGCACTGCTCACGTGGCTCGTCATGGAATGATCACGTAGCTACCATATACTGGTCACGTGACTGATCATGCACTGATCACGTGAATGATCATGCACTGTTCACGTGACTGATCATGCACTGATCACGTGACTGATCATGCACTGATCACGTGGCTATCATGCACTGCTCACGTGGCTGATCATGCAATGATCACGTAGCAACCATGTACTGGTCACGTGACTGATCATGCACTGATCACGTAATTGATCATGCACTGATCACGTGGCTCATCATGCACTGATCACGTGGCTGATCACACACGTATCACGTGACTGATCATGCACTGATCACGTGACTAATCATGCACTGATCACGTGGCTATCATGCACTGATCACGTGGATATCATGCACTGATCACGTGGCTGATCACACACGTATCACGTGACTGATCATGCACTGATCACGTGGCTGATCATGCACTGATCACGTGCTACCATGCACTGGTCACGTGACTGATCATGCACTGATCACGTAATTGATCATGCACTGATCACGTGACTGATCATGCACTGATCACGTGACTGATCATGCACTGATCACGTGACTGATCATGCACTGATCACGTGGCTGATCATGCACTGATCACGCAGCTACCATGTACTGTCACATGACTGATCATGCACTGATCACGTAATTGATCATGCACTGATCACCTGGCTTATCATGCACTGATCATGTGACTGATCATGTGCTGATCATGTTTGGTGTCATACACTGATCATGTGCCTCTGGAGGCAATGAACAAAGAGCTGAGTAGGCACGAATCAGTCAGCAGGCTATAATCATGGAACTCAGCTCTGAGAAATCATGCTGCTCAGCTGGCAATAATCAAGTAGATGAGCAGGCAGGAATTACGCAGCACAGGTGGCAATTGTCAAGCAGATGACAGGCAGGAATCGTGCAGCTCAGCTGGCAATTGTCAAGCAGATGAGCAGACAGTAATCACGCAGCTCAGCAGGCCCTGATCACGTGACTGAGCATGCACTGATCACGTGGCTGATCATACACTGATCACGTGACTGATCATGCACTGATCACGTGACTGATCATGCACTGATCACGTGGCTATCATGCACTGATCACGTGGCTGATCATGCACTGATCACGTGGCTGATCATGCACTGATCACGTGGCTGATCATGCACTGATCACGTGACTGATCATGCACTGATCACGTGGCTGATCATGCACTGATCACGTGGCTGATCATGCATGATCACACAGCTACCATGTACTGGTCACGTGACTGATCATGCACTGATCACGTGACTGATCATGCACTGATCACGTGGCTATCATGCACTGATCACGTGGCTGATCATGCACTGATCACGTAGCTACCATGTACTGGTCACGTGACTGATCATGCACTGATCACGTGACTGATCATGCACTGATCACGTGGCTGATCATACACTGATCATGTGACAGATCATGCACTGATCACGTGGCTGATCATGCACTGATACCGTGACTGAGCATGGACTGATCACATGACTATCATGTAGTGATCACGTGACTTAATGGCGCTGATCATGTGACTGATCATGCGCTGATCATGTTTGCTATCATACACTGATCATGTGCCTCTGGAGGCAATAAACAAAGAGCTGAGTAGGCACGAATCAAACAGTCAGCAGGCAATAATCATGGAACTCAGGTGTGAGGAATCATGCTGCTCAGCTGGCAATAATCAAGCAGCTGAGCAGGCAGGAATTACGCAGCACAGCTGGCAATTGTCAAGCAGATGACAGGCAGGAATCGTGCAGCTCAGCTGGCAATTGTCAAGCAGATGAGCAGACAGTAATCACGCAGCTCAGCAGGCCCTGATCACGTGACTGAGCATGCACTGTTCACGTGGCTGATCATACACTGATCACGTGATTGATCATGCACTGATCACTTGGATATCATGCACTGATCACGTGGCTGATCATACACTGTTCACGTGTCTGACCATGCACTGATCACGTGGCTGATCATACACTGCTCACGTAACTGATCATGCACTGATCACGTGGCTATCATGCACTGATCACGTGGCTGAACATGCACTGTTCACGTGGCTGATCACACACCTGTCACGTGACATATCATGCACTGATCACGTGGCACTCATGCACTGATCACGTGGCTGATCATACTCTGCTCACGTAACTCATCATGCACACATCACGTGGCTATCATGCACTGCTCACGTGGCTCGTCATGGAATGATCACGTACTACCATATACTGGTCACGTGACTGATCATGCACAGATCACGTAAATGATCATGCACTGTTCACGTGACTGATCATGTACTGATCACGTGACTGATCATGCACTGATCACGTGGCTGATCATGCACTGATCACGTGGCTGATCATGCACTGATCACGTGGCTGATCATGCACTGATCACGTGGCTGATCATGCACTGATCACGTGACTGATCATGCACTGATCACGTGACTGATCATGCACTGATCACGTGGCTATCATGCACTGATCACGTGGCTGATCATGCACTGATCACGTGACTGATCATGCACTGATCACGTGACTGATCATGCACTGATCACGTGACTGATCATGCACTGATCACGTGGCTGATCATGCACTGATCACGTGGCTGATCACACATGATCACGTGACTGATCATGCACTGATCACGTGGCTATCATGCACTGATCACGTGGCTGATCATGCACTGATCACGTGGCTATCATGCACTGATCACGTGGCTGATCATGCACTGATCACGTAGCTACCATGCACTGATCACGTGACTGATCATGCACTGATCACGTAATTGATCATGCACTGATCACGTGGCTGATCATGCACTGATCCGTGGCTGATCACACACTATCACGTGACTGATCATGCACTGATCACGTGACTGATCATGCACTGATCACGTGGCTATCATGCACTGATCACGTGGATATCATGCACTGATCACGTGGCTGATCACACACTATCACGTGACTGATCATGCACTGATCACGTGGCTGATCATGCACTGATCACGTGGCTATCATGCACTGATCACGTGGCTGATCATGCAATGATCACGTAGCTACCATGCACTGATCACGTGACTGATCATGCACTGATCAGGTGATTGATCATGCACTGATCACGTGACTGATCATGCACTGATCACGTGACTGATCATGCACTGATCACGTGGCTATCATGCACTGATCACGTGGCTGATCATGCAATGATCACGCAGCTACCATGCACTGATCACATGACTGATCATGCACTGATCACATAATTGATCATGCACTGATCACGTGGCTTATCATGCACTGATCATGTGACTGATCATGCCTGATCATGTTTGGTGTCATACACTGATCATGTGCCTCTGGAGGCAATGAACAAAGCTGAGTAGGCACGAATCAGTCAGCAGGCAATAATCATGGAACTCAGCTGTGAGAAATCATGCTGCTCAGCTGGCAATAATCAAGCAGCTGAGCAGGCAGGAATTACGCAGCACAGCTGGCAATTGTCAAGCAGATGACAGGCAGGAATCGTGCAGCTCAGCTGGCAATTGTCAAGCAGATGAGCAGACAGTAATCACGCAGCTCAGCAGGCCCTGATCACGTGACTGAGCATGCACTGTTCACGTGGCTGATCACACACTGATCACGTGACTGATCATGCACTGATCACGTGACTGATCATGCACTGATCACGTGGCTATCATGCACTGATCACGTGGCTGATCATGCACTGATCACGTGGCTGATCATGCACTGATCACGTGGCTGATCATGCACTGATCACGTGACTGATCATGCACTGATCACGTGGCTGATCATGCACTGATCACGTGGCTGATCATGCATGATCACGTGGCTACCATGCACTGATCACGTGACTGATCATGCACTGATCACGTGACTGATCATGCACTGATCACGTGGCTATCATGCACTGATCACGTGGCTGATCATGCACTGATCACGTAGCTATCATGCACTGATCACGTGACTGATCATGCACTGATCACGTGACTGATCATGCACTGATCACGTGACTGATCATGCACTGATCACGTGGCTGATCATGCACTGATCACGTGGCTGATCATGCACTGATCACGTGACTGATCATGCACTGATCACGTGACTGATCATGCACTGATCACGTGGCTATCATGCACTGATCACGTGGCTGATCATGCACTGATCACGTGCCTGATCATGCACTGATCACATGACTGATCATGCACTGATCACGTGACTGATCATGCACTGATCACGTGGCTATCATGCACTACTCACGTGGCTGATCATGCAATGATCATGTAGCTACCATGTACTGGTCACGTGACTGATCATACACCCATCAGGTGACTGATCATGCACTGATCACGTGGATGATCATGCACTGATCACCTGCCTGATCATGCACTGATCACGTGACTGATCATGAACTGATCACATAGCTATCATGCACTGATCACGTGGCTGATCATGCACTGATACCGTGACTGAGCATGGACTGATCACATGACTATCATGTAGTGATCACGTGACTTAATGGCGCTGATCATGTGACTGATCATGCACTGATCATGTTTGCTATCATACACTGATCATGTGCCTCTGGAGGCAATAAACAAAGAGCTGAGTAGGCACGAATCAAACAGTCAGCAGGCAATAATCATGGAACTCAGGTGTGAGGAATCATGCTGCTCAGCTGGCAATAATCAAGCAGCTGAGCAGGCAGGAATTATGCAGCACAGCTGGCAATTGTCAAGCAGATGACAGGCAGGAATCATGCAGCTCAGCTGGCAATTGTCAAGCAGATGACAGGCAGAATCATGCAGCTCAGCTGGCAATGATCACGCAGATGAGCATGCACTGATCACGTGGCTGATCATGCACTGATCACGTGACTGATCATGCACTGATCACGTGGCTGATCATGCACTGATCACGTGATGATCATGCACTGATCACGTGGCTATCATGCACTGATCACGTGGCTGATCATACACTGCTCACGTAACTGATCATGCACTGATCACGTGGCTATCATGCACTGATCACGTGGCTGTCATGCACTGATCACGTGGCTATCATGCACTGATCACGTGACTGATCATGCACTGATCACGTGAATGATCATGCACTGATCACGTGACTGATCATGCACTGATCACGTGACTGATCATGCACTGATCACGTGGCTGATCATGCACTGATCACGTAGCTACCATGTACTGTCACGTGACTGATCATGCACTGATCACGTAATTGATCATGCACTGATCACGTGGCTGATCATGCACTGATCACGTGACTGATCATGTGCTGATCATGTTTGGTGTCATGCACTGATCATGTGCCTCTGGAGGCAATGAACATAGAGCTGAGTAGGCAGGAATCAGTCAGCAGGCTATAATCATGGAACTCACCTCTGAGAAATCATGCTGCTCAGCTGGCAATAATCAAGTAGATGATCAGGCAGGAATTACGCAGCACAGGTGGCAATTGTCAAGCAGATGACAGGCAGGAATCATGCAGCTCAGCTGGCAATTGTCAAGCAGATGAGCAGACAGTAATCACGCAGCTCATCATGCACTGATCACGTGACTGATCATGCACTGATCACGTGGCTGATCATACACTGATCACGTGACTGATCATGCACTGATCACGTGACTGATCATGCACTGATCACGTGGCTGATCATGCACTGATCACGTGGCTGATCATGCACTGATCACGTGGCTGATCATGCACTGATCACGTGGCTGATCATGCACTGATCACGTGACTGATCATGCACTGATCACGTGACTGATCATGCACTGATCACGTGGCTATCATGCACTGCTCACGTGGCTGATCATGCAATGATCACGTAGCTACCATGTACTGGTCACGTGACTGATCATACACCCATCAGGTGACTGATCATGCACTGATCACGTGGCTGATCATGCACTGATCACGTGACTGATCATGCACTGATCACGTGACTGATCATGCACTGATCACATGGCTATCATGCACTGATCACGTGGCTGATCATGCACTGATCACGTGGCTGATCATGCACTGATACCGTGACTGAGCATGGACTGATCACATGACTATCATGTAGTGATCACGTGACTTAATGGCGCTGATCATGTGACTGATCATGCGCTGATCATGTTTGCTATCATACACTGATCATGTGCCTCTGGAGGCAATAAACAAAGAGCTGAGTAGGCACGAATCAAACAGTCAGCAGGCAATAATCATGGAACTCAGGTGTGAGGAATCATGCTGCTCAGCTGGCAATAATCAAGCAGCTGAGCAGGCAGGAATTACGCAGCACAGCTGGCAATTGTCAAGCAGATGACAGGCAGGAATCGTGCAGCTCAGCTGGCAATTGTCAAGCAGATGAGCAGACAGTAATCACGCAGCTCAGCAGGCCCTGATCACGTGACTGAGCATGCACTGTTCACGTGGCTGATCATACACTGATCACGTGATGATCATGCACTGATCACGTGGATATCATGCACTGATCACGTGGCTGATCATACACTGTTCACGTGTCTGACCATGCACTGATCACGTGGCTGATCATACACTGCTCACGTAACTGATCATGCACTGATCACGTGGCTATCATGCACTGATCACGTGGCTGAACATGCACTGTTCACGTGGCTGATCACACACCTGTCACGTGACATATCATGCACTGATCACGTGGCACTCATGCACTGATCACGTGGCTGATCATACTCTGCTCACGTAACTGATCATGCACACATCACGTGGCTATCATGCACTGCTCACGTGGCTCGTCATGGAATGATCACGTAGCTACCATATACTGGTCACGTGACTGATCATGCACAGATCACGTAAATGATCATGCACTGTTCACGTGACTGATCATGTACTGATCACGTGACTGATCATGCACTGATCACGTGGCTATCATGCTCTGCTCACGTGGCTGATCATGGATCACGTAGCAACCATGTACTGGTCACGTGACTGATCATGCACTGATCACGTAATTGATCCTGCACTGATCACGTGGCTCATCATGCACTGATCACGTGGCTGATCACACATGTATCACGTGACTGATCATGCACTGATCACGTGACTCTCATGCACTGATCACGTGGCTATCATGCACTGATCACGTGGCTATCATGCACTGATCACGTGGCTGATCATGCACTGATCACGTAGCTACCATGCACTGATCACGTGACTGATCATGCACTGATCACGTGGCTGATCATGCACTGATCACGTGGCTGATCATGCACTGATCACGTGGCTGATCACACTATCACGTGACTGATCATGCACTGATCACGTGACTGATCATGCACTGATCACGTGGCTATCATGCACTGATCACGTGGCTGATCATGCACTGATCACGTGGCTGATCACACACTATCACGTGACTGATCATGCACTGATCACGTGGCTGATCATGCACTGATCACGTGGCTATCATGCACTGATCACGTGACTGATCATGCACTGATCACGTAATTGATCATGCACTGATCACGTGACTGATCATGCACTGATCACGTGACTGATCATGCACTGATCACGTGACTGATCATGCACTGATCACGTGGCTGATCATGCACTGATCACGCAGCTACCATGTACTGTCACATGACTGATCATGCACTGATCACATGACTGATCATGCACTGATCACGTGGCTTATCATGCACTGATCATGTGACTGATCATGTGCTGATCATGTTTGGTGTCATACACTGATCATGTGCCTCTGGAGGCAATGAACAAAGAGCTGAGTAGGCACGAATCAGTCAGCAGGCTATAATCATGGAACTCAGCTCTGAGAAATCATGCTGCTCAGCTGGCAATAATCAAGCAGATGAGCAGGCAGGAATTACGCAGCACAGCTGGCAATTGTCAAGCAGATGACAGGCAGGAATCGTGCAGCTCAGCTGGCAATTGTCAAGCAGATGAGCAGACAGTAATCACGCAGCTCAGCAGGCCCTGATCACGTGACTGAGCATGCACTGTTCACGTGGCTGATCATACACTGATCACGTGACTGATCATGCACTGATCACGTGACTGATCATGCACTGATCACGTGGCTATCATGCACTGATCACGTGGCTGACATGCACTGATCACGTGGCTGATCATGCACTGATCACGTGGCTGATCATGCACTGATCACGTGACTGATCATGCACTGATCACGTGGCTGATCATGCACTGATCACGTGGCTGATCATGCATGATCACGCAGCTACCATGCACTGATCACGTGACTGATCATGCACTGATCACGTGACTGATCATGCACTGATCACGTGGCTATCATGCACTATCACGTGGCTGATCATGCAATGATCACGTAGCTACCATGTACTGGTCACGTGACTGATCATGCACTGATCACGTGACTGATCATGCACTGATCACGTGGCTGATCATGCACTGATCATGTGACTGATCATGCACTGATCACGTGGCTGATCATGCACTGATACCGTGACTGAGCATGGACTGATCACATGACTATCATGTAGTGATCACGTGACTTAATGGCGCTGATCATGTGACTGATCATGCGCTGATCATGTTTGCTATCATACACTGATCATGTGCCTCTGGAGGCAATAAACAAAGAGCTGAGTAGGCACGAATCAAACAGTCAGCAGGCAATAATCATGGAACTCAGGTGTGAGGAATCATGCTGCTCAGCTGGCAATAATCAAGCAGCTGAGCAGGCAGGAATTACGCAGCACAGCTGGCAATTGTCAAGCAGATGACAGGCAGGAATCGTGCAGCTCAGCTGGCAATTGTCAAGCAGATGAGCAGACAGTAATCACGCAGCTCAGCAGGCCCTGATCACGTGACTGAGCATGCACTGTTCACGTGGCTGATCATACACTGATCACGTGATTGATCATGCACTGATCACTTGGATATCATGCACTGATCACGTGGCTGATCATACACTGTTCACGTGTCTGACCATGCACTGATCACGTGGCTGATCATACACTGCTCACGTAACTGATCATGCACTGATCACGTGGCTATCATGCACTGATCACGTGGCTGAACATGCACTGTTCACGTGGCTGATCACACACTGTCACGTGACATATCATGCACTGATCACGTGGCACTCATGCACTGATCACGTGGCTGATCATACTCTGCTCACGTAACTCATCATGCACACATCACGTGGCTATCATGCACTGCTCACGTGGCTGTCATGGAATGATCACGTAGCTACCATATACTGTCACGTGACTGATCATGCACTGATCACGTAAATGATCATGCACTGATCACGTGACTGATCATGCACTGATCACGTGACTGATCATGCACTGATCACGTGGCTGATCATGCACTGATCACGTGGCTGATCATGCACTGATCACGTGGCTGATCATGCACTGATCACGTGGCTGATCATGCACTGATCACGTGACTGATCATGCACTGATCACGTGACTGATCATGCACTGATCACGTGGCTATCATGCACTGATCACGTGGCTGATCATGCACTGATCACGTGACTGATCATGCACTGATCACGTGACTGATCATGCACTGATCACGTGACTGATCATGCACTGATCACGTGGCTATCATGCACTGATCACGTGGCTGATCACACATGATCACGTGACTGATCATGCACTGATCACGTGGCTGATCATGCACTGATCACGTGGCTGATCATGCACTGATCACGTGGCTATCATGCACTGATCACGTGGCTGATCATGCACTGATCACGTAGCTACCATGTACTGATCACGTGACTGATCATGCACTGATCACGTAATTGATCATGCACTGATCACGTGGCTCATCATGCACTGATCACGTGGCTGATCACACACTATCACGTGACTGATCATGCACTGATCACGTGACTGATCATGCACTGATCACGTGGCTATCATGCACTGATCACGTGGATATCATGCACTGATCACGTGGCTGATCACACACGATCACGTGACTGATCATGCACTGATCACGTGGCTATCATGCACTGATCACGTGGCTATCATGCACTGATCACGTGGCTGATCATGCAATGATCACGTAGCTACCATGCACTGATCACGTGACTGATCATGCACTGATCACGTAATTGATCATGCACTGATCACGTGACTGATCATGCACTGATCACGTGACTGATCATGCACTGATCACGTGGCTATCATGCACTGATCACGTGGCTGATCATGCACTGATCACGCAGCTACCATGCACTGATCACATGACTGATCATGCACTGATCACATGATTGATCATGCACTGATCACGTGGCTTATCATGCACTGATCATGTGACTGATCATGTGCTGATCATGTTTGGTGTCATACACTGATCATGTGCCTCTGGAGGCAATGAACAAAGAGCTGAGTAGGCACGAATCAGTCAGCAGGCAATAATCATGGAACTCAGCTGTGAGAAATCATGCTGCTCAGCTGGCAATAATCAAGCAGCTGAGCAGGCAGGAATTACGCAGCACAGCTGGCAATTGTCAAGCAGATGACAGGCAGGAATCGTGCAGCTCAGCTGGCAATTGTCAAGCAGATGAGCAGACAGTAATCACGCAGCTCAGCAGGCCCTGATCACGTGACTGAGCATGCACTGTTCACGTGGCTGATCACACACTGATCACGTGACTGATCATGCACTGATCACGTGACTGATCATGCACTGATCACGTGGCTGATCATGCACTGATCACGTGGCTGATCATGCACTGATCACGTGGCTGATCATGCACTGATCACGTGGCTGATCATGCACTGATCACGTGACTGATCATGCACTGATCACGTGGCTGATCATGCACTGATCACGTGGCTGATCATGCATGATCACGTGGCTACCATGCACTGATCACGTGACTGATCATGCACTGATCACGTGACTGATCATGCACTGATCACGTGGCTATCATGCACTGATCACGTGGCTGATCATGCACTGATCACGTGCTATCATGCACTGATCACGTGACTGATCATGCACTGATCACGTGACTGATCATGCACTGATCACGTGACTGATCATGCACTGATCACGTGGCTGATCATGCACTGATCACGTGGCTGATCATGCACTGATCACGTGACTGATCATGCACTGATCACGTGACTGATCATGCACTGATCACGTGGCTATCATGCACTGATCACGTGGCTGATCATGCACTGATCACGTGCCTGATCATGCACTGATCACATGACTGATCATGCACTGATCACGTGACTGATCATGCACTGATCACGTGGCTATCATGCACTACTCACGTGGCTGATCATGCAATGATCATGTAGCTACCATGTACTGGTCACGTGACTGATCATACACCCATCAGGTGACTGATCATGCACTGATCACGTGGCTGATCATGCACTGATCACCTGCCTGATCATGCACTGATCACGTGACTGATCATGCACTGATCACATAGCTATCATGCACTGATCACGTGGCTGATCATGCACTGATACCGTGACTGAGCATGGACTGATCACATGACTATCATGTAGTGATCACGTGACTTAATGGCACTGATCATGTGACTGATCATGCACTGATCATGTTTGCTATCATACACTGATCATGTGCCTCTGGAGGCAATAAACAAAGAGCTGAGTAGGCACGAATCAAACAGTCAGCAGGCAATAATCATGGAACTCAGGTGTGAGGAATCATGCTGCTCAGCTGGCAATAATCAAGCAGCTGAGCAGGCAGGAATTATGCAGCACAGCTGGCAATTGTCAAGCAGATGACAGGCAGGAATCATGCAGCTCAGCTGGCAATTGTCAAGCAGATGACAGGCAGAATCATGCAGCTCAGCTGGCAATGATCACGCAGATGAGCATGCACTGATCACGTGGCTGATCATGCACTGATCACGTGACTGATCATGCACTGATCACGTGGCTGATCATGCACTGATCACGTGACTGATCATGCACTGATCACGTGGCTATCATGCACTGATCACGTGGCTGATCATACACTGATCACGTAACTGATCATGCACTGATCACGTGGCTATCATGCACTGATCACGTGGCTGATCATGCACTGATCACGTGGCTATCATGCACTGATCACGTGACTGATCATGCACTGATCACGTGAATGATCATGCACTGATCACGTGACTGATCATGCACTGATCACGTGACTGATCATGCACTGATCACGTGGCTGATCATGCACTGATCACGTGGCTACCATGCACTGTCACGTGACTGATCATGCACTGATCACGTAACTGATCATGCACTGATCACGTGGCTTATCATGCACTGATCATGTGACTGATCATGCACTGATCATGTTTGGTGTCATACACTGATCATGTGCCTCTGGAGGCAATGAACATAGAGCTGAGTAGGCAGGAATCAGTCAGCAGGCTATAATCATGGAACTCACCTCTGAGAAATCATGCTGCTCAGCTGGCAATAATCAAGTAGATGAGCAGGCAGGAATTACGCAGCACAGGTGGCAATTGTCAAGCAGATGACAGGCAGGAATCATGCAGCTCAGCTGGCAATTGTCAAGCAGATGAGCAGACAGTAATCACGCAGCTCAGCATGCCCTGATCACGTGACTGATCATGCACTGATCACGTGGCTGATCATACACTGATCACGTGACTGATCATGCACTGATCACGTGACTGATCATGCACTGATCACGTGGCTATCATGCACTGATCACGTGGCTGATCATGCACTGATCACGTGGCTGATCATGCACTGATCACGTGGCTGATCATGCACTGATCACGTGACTGATCATGCACTGATCACGTGACTGATCATGCACTGATCACGTGGCTATCATGCACTGATCACGTGGCTGATCATGCATGATCACGTAGCTACCATGTACTGGTCACGTGACTGATCATGCACTGATCAGGTGACTGATCATGCACTGATCACGTGGCTGATCATGCACTGATCACGTGACTGATCATGCACTGATCACGTGACTGATCATGCACTGATCACGTGGCTATCATGCACTGATCACGTGGCTGATCATGCACTGATCACGTGGCTGATCATGCACTGATCACGTGACTGATCATGGACTGATCACATGACTATCATGTACTGATCACGTGACTTAATGGCACTGATCATGTGACTGATCATGCACTGATCATGTTTGCTATCATACACTGATCATGTGCCTCTGGAGGCAATAAACAAAGAGCTGAGTAGGCACGAATCAAACAGTCAGCAGGCAATAATCATGGAACTCAGGTGTGAGGAATCATGCTGCTCAGCTGGCAATAATCAAGCAGCTGAGCAGGCAGGAATTATGCAGCACAGCTGGCAATTGTCAAGCAGATGACAGGCAGGAATCATGCAGCTCAGCTGGCAATTGTCAAGCAGATGACAGGCAGAATCATGCAGCTCAGCTGGCTGATCACGCAGATGAGCATGCACTGATCACGTGGCTGATCATGCACTGATCACGTGACTGATCATGCACTGATCACGTGGCTGATCATGCACTGATCACGTGACTGATCATGCACTGATCACGTGGCTATCATGCACTGATCACGTGGCTGATCATACACTGATCACGTAACTGATCATGCACTGATCACGTGGCTATCATGCACTGATCACGTGGCTGATCATGCACTGATCACGTGGCTACATGCACTGATCACGTGACTGATCATGCACTGATCACGTGACTGATCATGCACTGATCACGTGACTGATCATGCACTGATCACGTGACTGATCATGCACTGATCACGTGGCTGATCATGCACTGATCACGTGGCTATCATGCACTGTCACATGACTGATCATGCACTGATCACATGACTGATCATGCACTGATCACGTGGCTTATCATGCACTGATCATGTGACTGATCATGCACTGATCATGTTTGCTATCATACACTGATCATGTGCCTCTGGAGGCAATGAACAAAGAGCTGAGTAGGCACGAATCAGTCAGCAGGCAATAATCATGGAACTCAGCTGTGAGGAATCATGCTGCTCAGCTGGCAATAATCAAGCAGCTGAGCAGGCAGGAATTATGCAGCACAGCTGGCAATTGTCAAGCAGATGACAGGCAGGAATCATGCAGCTCAGCTGGCAATTGTCAAGCAGATGAGCAGACAGTAATCACGCAGCTCAGCAGGCCCTGATCACGTGACTGAGCATGCACTGTTCACGTGGCTGATCATACACTGATCACGTGATGATCATGCACTGATCACGTGGATATCATGCACTGATCACGTGGCTGATCATACACTGATCACGTGACTGATCATGCACTGATCACGTGGCTATCATGCACTGATCACGTGGCTGATCATGCACTGATCACGTGGCTATCATGCACTGATCACGTGACTGATCATGCACTGATCACGTGGCTGATCATGCACTGATCACGTGACTGATCATGCACTGATCACGTGACTGATCATGCACTGATCACGTGGCTATCATGCACTGCTCACGTGGCTGATCATGCAATGATCACGTGGCTACCATGTACTGGTCACGTGACTGATCATGCACTGATCACGTAATTGATCATGCACTGATCACGTGGCTGATCATGCACTGATCACGTGGCTGATCACACTGATCACGTGACTGATCATGCACTGATCACGTGGCTGATCATGCACTGATCACGTGGCTGATCATGCACTGATCACGTGGCTATCATGCACTGATCACGTGGCTGATCATGCACTGATCACGTAGCTACCATGTACTGGTCACGTGACTGATCATGCACTGATCACGTAATTGATCATGCACTGATCACGTGGCTCATCATGCACTGATCACGTGGCTGATCACACTGATCACGTGACTGATCATGCACTGATCACGTGACTGATCATGCACTGATCACGTGGCTATCATGCACTGATCACGTGGCTATCATGCACTGATCACGTGGCTGATCACACTATCACGTGACTGATCATGCACTGATCACGTGACTATCATGCACTGATCACGTGGCTATCATGCACTGATCACGTGGCTGATCATGCAATGATCACGTAGCTACCATGCACTGGTCACGTGACTGATCATGCACTGATCACGTGACTGATCATGCACTGATCACGTGACTGATCATGCACTGATCACGTGACTGATCATGCACTGATCACGTGGCTATCATGCACTGATCACGTGGCTGATCATGCACTGATCACAGCTACCATGCACTGATCACATGACTGATCATGCACTGATCACATGACTGATCATGCACTGATCACGTGGCTTATCATGCATATGATCATGTGACTGATCATGTTTGGTGTCATACACTGATCATGTGCCTCTGGAGGCAATGAACAAAGAGCTGAGTAGGCACGAATCAGTCAGCAGGCAATAATCATGGAACTCAGCTGTGAGAAATCATGCTGCTCAGCTGGCAATAATCAAGCAGCTGAGCAGGCAGGAATTACGCAGCACAGCTGGCAATTGTCAAGCAGATGACAGGCAGGAATCGTGCAGCTCAGCTGGCAATTGTCAAGCAGATGAGCAGACAGTAATCACGCAGCTCAGCAGGCCCTGATCACGTGACTGAGCATGCACTGTTCACGTGGCTGATCATACACTGATCACGTGACTGATCATGCACTGATCACGTGACTGATCATGCACTGATCACGTGGCTGATCATGCACTGATCACGTGGCTGATCATGCACTGATCACGTGGCTGATCATGCACTGATCACGTGGCTGATCATGCACTGATCACGTGACTGATCATGCACTGATCACGTGGCTGATCATGCACTGATCACGTGGCTATCATGCACTGATCACGTGGCTGATCATGCATGATCACGTAGCTACCATGTACAGTCACGTGACTGATCATGCACTGATCACGTGACTGATCATGCACTGATCACGTGGCTGATCATGCACTGATCACGTGACTGATCATGCACTGATCACGTGACTGATCATGCACTGATCACGTGGCTATCATGCACTGATCACGTGGCTGATCATGCACTGATCACGTGGCTGATCATGCACTGATCACGTGACTGATCATGCACTGATCACATGACTATCATGTACTGATCACGTGACTTAATGCACTGATCATGTGACTGATCATGCACTGATCATGTTTGCTATCATACACTGATCATGTGCCTCTGGAGGCAATGAACAAAGAGCTGAGTAGGCACGAATCAAACAGTCAGCAGGCAATAATCATGGAACTCAGGTGTGATGAATCATGCTGCTCAGCTGGCAATAATCAAGCAGCTGATCAGGCAGGAATTACGCAGCACAGCTGGCAATTGTCAAGCAGATGACAGGCAGGAATCATGCAGCTCAGCTGGCAATTGTCAAGCAGATGAGCAGACAGTAATCACGCAGCTCAGCAGGCCCTGATCACGTGACTGATCATGCACTGATCACGTGGCTGATCATGCACTGATCACGTGACTGATCATGCACTGATCACGTGGCTATCATGCACTGATCACGTGGCTGATCATGCACTGATCACGTGGCTGATCATGCACTGATCACGTGGCTGATCATGCACTGATCACGTGACTGATCATGCACTGATCACGTGACTGATCATGCACTGATCACGTGGCTATCATGCACTGCTCACGTGGCTGATCATGCATGATCACGTAGCTACCATGTACAGGTCACGTGACTGATCATACACCCATCAGGTGACTGATCATGCACTGATCACGTGGCTGATCATGCACTGATCACGTGACTGATCATGCACTGATCACGTGACTGATCATGCACTGATCACATGGCTATCATGCACTGATCACGTGGCTGATCATGCACTGATCACGTGGCTGATCATGCACTGATACCGTGACTGAGCATGGACTGATCACATGACTATCATGTAGTGATCACGTGACTTAATGGCGCTGATCATGTGACTGATCATGCGCTGATCATGTTTGCTATCATACACTGATCATGTGCCTCTGGAGGCAATAAACAAAGAGCTGAGTAGGCACGAATCAAACAGTCAGCAGGCAATAATCATGGAACTCAGGTGTGAGGAATCATGCTGCTCAGCTGGCAATAATCAAGCAGCTGAGCAGGCAGGAATTACGCAGCACAGCTGGCAATTGTCAAGCAGATGACAGGCAGGAATCGTGCAGCTCAGCTGGCAATTGTCAAGCAGATGAGCAGACAGTAATCACGCAGCTCAGCAGGCCCTGATCACGTGACTGAGCATGCACTGTTCACGTGGCTGATCATACACTGATCACGTGATGATCATGCACTGATCACGTGGATATCATGCACTGATCACGTGGCTGATCATACACTGTTCACGTGTCTGACCATGCACTGATCACGTGGCTGATCATACACTGCTCACGTAACTGATCATGCACTGATCACGTGGCTATCATGCACTGATCACGTGGCTGAACATGCACTGTTCACGTGGCTGATCACACACCTGTCACGTGACATATCATGCACTGATCACGTGGCACTCATGCACTGATCACGTGGCTGATCATACTCTGCTCACGTAACTGATCATGCACACATCACGTGGCTATCATGCACTGCTCACGTGGCTGATCATGGAATGATCACGTAGCTACCATATACTGTCACGTGACTGATCATGCACAGATCACGTAAATGATCATGCACTGTTCACGTGACTGATCATGTACTGATCACGTGACTGATCATGCACTGATCACGTGGCTATCATGCACTGCTCACGTGGCTGATCATGCAAGATCACGTAGCAACCATGTACTGGTCACGTGACTGATCATGCACTGATCACGTAATTGATCATGCACTGATCACGTGGCTCATCATGCACTGATCACGTGGCTGATCACACATGTATCACGTGACTGATCATGCACTGATCACGTGACTCTCATGCACTGATCACGTGGCTATCATGCACTGATCACGTGGCTATCATGCACTGATCACGTGGCTGATCATGCACTGATCACGTGCTATCATGCACTGATCACGTGACTGATCATGCACTGATCAATTGATCATGCACTGATCACGTGGCTGATCATGCACTGATCACGTGGCTGATCACACTGATCACGTGACTGATCATGCACTGATCACGTGACTGATCATGCACTGATCACGTGGCTATCATGCACTGATCACGTGGCTGATCATGCACTGATCACGTGGCTGATCATACACTGATCACGTGACTGATCATGCACTGATCACGTGGCTATCATGCACTGATCACGTGGCTGATCATGCACTGATCACGTGACTGATCATGCACTGATCACGTGGCTATCATGCACTGATCACGTGGCTGATCATGCATGATCACGCAGCTACCATGCACTGATCACGTGACTGATCATGCACTGATCACGTGACTGATCATGCACTGATCACGTGGCTATCATGCACTGATCACGTGGCTGATCATGCACTGATCATGTAGCTATCATGTACTGGTCACGTGACTGATCATGCACTGATCACGTGACTGATCATGCACTGATCACGTGGCTGATCATGCACTGATCACGTGGCTGATCATGCACTGATCACGTGGCTGATCACACATGATCACGTGACTGATCATGCACTGATCACGTGGCTGATCATGCACTGATCACGTGGCTATCATGCACTGATCACGTGGCTATCATGCACTGATCACGTGGCTGATCATGCACTGATCACGTAGATATCATGCACTGATCACGTGACTGATCATGCACTGATCACGTGATTGATCATGCACTGATCACGTGGCTCATGCACTGATCACGTGGCTGATCACACTGATCACGTGACTGATCATGCACTGATCACGTGACTGATCATGCACTGATCACGTGGCTATCATGCACTGATCACGTGGCTGACATGCACTGATCACGTGGCTGATCACACGTATCACGTGACTGATCATGCACTGATCACGTGACTATCATGCACTGATCACGTGGCTATCATGCACTGATCACGTGGCTGATCATGCACTGATCACGTAGCTATCATGCACTGATCACGTGACTGATCATGCACTGATCACGGACTGATCATGCACTGATCACGTGACTGATCATGCACTGATCACGTGACTGATCATGCACTGATCACGTGGCTATCATGCACTGCTCACGTGGCTGATCATGCACTGATCACGCAGCTATGTACTGATCACGTGACTGATCATGCACTGATCACGTAATTGATCATGCACTGATCACGTGGCTTATCATGCATGATCATGTGACTGATCATGTGCTGATCATGTTTGGTGTCATACACTGATCATGTGCCTCTGGAGGCAATGAACATAGAGCTGAGTAGGCAGGAATCAGTCAGCAGGCTATAATCATGGAACTCACCTCTGAGAAATCATGCTGCTCAGCTGGCAATAATCAAGTAGATGAGCAGGCAGGAATTACGCAGCACAGGTGGCAATTGTCAAGCAGATGACAGGCAGGAATCATGCAGCTCAGCTGGCAATTGTCAAGCAGATGAGCAGACAGTAATCACGCAGCTCAGCAGGCCCTGATCACGTGACTGATCATGCACTGATCACGTGGCTGATCATACACTGATCACGTGACTGATCATGCACTGATCACGTGACTGATCATGCACTGATCACGTGGCTATCATGCACTGATCACGTGGCTGACATGCACTGATCACGTGGCTGATCATGCACTGATCACGTGGCTGATCATGCACTGATCACGTGACTGATCATGCACTGATCACGTGACTGATCATGCACTGATCACGTGGCTATCATGCACTGATCACGTGGCTGATCATGCATGATCACGCAGCTACCATGTACTGGTCATGACTGATCATGCACTGATCACGTGACTGATCATGCACTGATCACGTGGCTATCATGCACTGATCACGTGGCTGATCATGCACTGATCACGTAACTACCATGCACTGATCACGTGAATGATCATGCACTGATCACGTGACTGATCATGCACTGATCACGTGGCTGATCATACACTGATCATGTGACAGATCATGCACTGATCACGTGGCTGATCATGCACTGATACCGTGACTGAGCATGGACTGATCACATGACTATCATGTAGTGATCACGTGACTTAATGGCGCTGATCATGTGACTGATCATGCGCTGATCATGTTTGCTATCATACACTGATCATGTGCCTCTGGAGGCAATAAACAAAGAGCTGAGTAGGCACGAATCAAACAGTCAGCAGGCAATAATCATGGAACTCAGTGTGAGGAATCATGCTGCTCAGCTGGCAATAATCAAGCAGCTGAGCAGGCAGGAATTACGCAGCACAGCTGGCAATTGTCAAGCAGATGACAGGCAGGAATCGTGCAGCTCAGCTGGCAATTGTCAAGCAGATGAGCAGACAGTAATCACGCAGCTCAGCAGGCCCTGATCACGTGACTGAGCATGCACTGTTCACGTGGCTGATCATACACTGATCACGTGATTGATCATGCACTGATCACTTGGATATCATGCACTGATCACGTGGCTGATCATACACTGTTCACGTGTCTGACCATGCACTGATCACGTGGCTGATCATACACTGCTCACGTAACTGATCATGCACTGATCACGTGGCTATCATGCACTGATCACGTGGCTGAACATGCACTGTTCACGTGGCTGATCACACACTGTCACGTGACATATCATGCACTGATCACGTGGCTGATCATACACTGCTCACGTAACTGATCATGCACACATCACGTGGCTATCATGCACTGCTCACGTGGCTCGTCATGGAATGATCACGTAGCTACCATATACTGGTCACGTGACTGATCATGCACTGATCACGTAAATGATCATGCACTGTTCACGTGACTGATCATGCACTGATCACGTGACTGATCATGCACTGATCACGTGGCTGATCATGCACTGATCACGTGGCTGATCATGCACTGATCACGTGGCTGATCATGCACTGATCACGTGGCTGATCATGCACTGATCACGTGACTGATCATGCACTGATCACGTGGCTATCATGCACTGATCACGTGGCTGATCATGCACTGATCACGTGACTGATCATGCACTGATCACGTGACTGATCATGCACTGATCACGTGGCTGATCATGCACTGATCACGTGGCTATCATGCACTGATCACGTGGCTGATCACACATGATCACGTGACTGATCATGCACTGATCACGTGGCTATCATGCACTGATCACGTGGCTGATCATGCACTGATCACGTGGCTGATCATGCACTGATCACGTGACTATCATGCACTGATCACGTGGCTGATCATGCACTGATCACGTGACTGATCATGCACTGATCACGTGGCTATCATGCACTGATCACGTGGCTGATCATGCACTGATCACGTAGCTACCATGCACTGATCACGTGACTGATCATGCACTGATCACGGCTGATCATGCACTGATCACGTGGCTGATCATGCACTGATCACGTGACTGATCATGCACTGATCACGTGGCTGATCATGCACTGATCACGTGACTGATCATGCACTGATCACGTGGCTGATCATGCACTGATCACGTGGCTGATCATGCACTGATCACGTGACTGATCATGCACTGATCACGTGGCTATCATGCACTGATCACGTGGCTGATCATGCACTGATCACGTGACTGATCATGCACTGATCACGTGACTGATCATGCACTGATCACGTGACTGATCATGCACTGATCACGTGGCTGATCATGCACTGATCACGTGGCTGATCATGCACTGATCACGTGGCTATCATGCACTGATCACGTGGCTGATCATGCACTGATCACGTAGCTATCATGCACTGATCACGTGACTGATCATGCACTGATCACGTGATTGATCATGCACTGATCACGTGGCTGATCATGCACTGATCCGTGGCTGATCACACTGATCACGTGACTGATCATGCACTGATCACGTGACTGATCATGCACTGATCACGTGGCTATCATGCACTGATCACGTGGATATCATGCACTGATCACGTGGCTGATCATGCACTATCACGTGACTGATCATGCACTGATCACGTGGCTATCATGCACTGATCACGTGGCTATCATGCACTGATCACGTGGCTGATCATGCAATGATCACGTAGCTACCATGCACTGGTCACGTGACTGATCATGCACTGATCACGTGATTGATCATGCACTGATCACGTGACTGATCATGCACTGATCACGTGACTGATCATGCACTGATCACGTGACTGATCATGCACTGATCACGTGGCTATCATGCACTGATCACGTGGCTGATCATGCACTGATCACGCAGCTACCATGCACTGATCACGTGACTGATCATGCACTGATCACATAACTGATCATGCACTGATCACGTGGCTTATCATGCACTGATCATGTGACTGATCATGTGCTGATCATGTTTGGTGTCATACACTGATCATGTGCCTCTGGAGGCAATGAACAAAGAGCTGAGTAGGCACGAATCAGTCAGCAGGCAATAATCATGGAACTCAGCTCTGAGAAATCATGCTGCTCAGCTGGCAATAATCAAGCAGCTGAGCAGGCAGGAATTACGCAGCACAGGTGGCAATTGTCAAGCAGATGACAGGCAGGAATCGTGCAGCTCAGCTGGCAATTGTCAAGCAGATGAGCAGACAGTAATCACGCAGCTCAGCAGGCCCTGATCACGTGACTGAGCATGCACTGTTCACGTGGCTGATCACACACTGATCACGTGACTGATCATGCACTGATCACGTGACTGATCATGCACTGATCACGTGGCTATCATGCACTGATCACGTGGCTGATCATGCACTGATCACGTGGCTGATCATGCACTGATCACGTGGCTGATCATGCACTGATCACGTGACTGATCATGCACTGATCACGTGGCTGATCATGCACTGATCACGTGGCTATCATGCACTGATCACGTGGCTGATCATGCATGATCACGTAGCTACCATGCACTGATCACGTGACTGATCATGCACTGATCACGTGACTGATCATGCACTGATCACGTGGCTATCATGCACTGATCACGTGACTGATCATGCACTGATCACGTAGCTACATGTACTGATCACGTGACTGATCATGCACTGATCACGTGACTGATCATGCACTGATCACGTGGCTGATCATGCACTGATCACGTGGCTGATCATGCACTGATCACGTGGCTGATCATGCACTGATCACGTGACTGATCATGCACTGATCACGTGACTGATCATGCACTGATCACGTGGCTATCATGCACTGATCACGTGGCTGATCATGCACTGATCACGTGATGATCATGCACTGATCACGTGGCTATCATGCACTACTCACGTGGCTGATCATGCAATGATCATGTAGCTACCATGTACGGTCACGTGACTGATCATACACCCATCAGGTGACTGATCATGCACTGATCACGTGGCTGATCATGCACTGATCACGTGCCTGATCATGCACTGATCACGTGACTGATCATGCACTGATCACATGGCTATCATGCACTGATCACGTGGCTGATCATGCACTGATCACGTGGCTGATCATGCACTGATACCGTGACTGAGCATGGACTGATCACATGACTATCATGTAGTGATCACGTGACTTAATGGCGCTGATCATGTGACTGATCATGCGCTGATCATGTTTGCTATCATACACTGATCATGTGCCTCTGGAGGCAATAAACAAAGAGCTGAGTAGGCACGAATCAAACAGTCAGCAGGCAATAATCATGGAACTCAGGTGTGAGGAATCATGCTGCTCAGCTGGCAATAATCAAGCAGCTGAGCAGGCAGGAATTATGCAGCACAGCTGGCAATTGTCAAGCAGATGACAGGCAGGAATCATGCAGCTCAGCTGGCAATTGTCAAGCAGATGAGCAGACAGTAATCACGCAGCTCAGCAGGCCCTGATCACGTGACTGAGCATGCACTGTTCACGTGGCTGATCATACACTGATCACGTGATGATCATGCACTGATCACGTGGATATCATGCACTGATCACGTGGCTGATCATACTGATCACGTGACTGATCATGCACTGATCACGTGGCTGATCATGCACTGCTCACGTGGCTGATCATGCACTGATCACGTGGCTATCATGCACTGATCACGTGACTGATCATGCACTGATCACGTGGCTGATCATGCACTGATCACGTGACTGATCATGCACTGATCACGTGACTGATCATGCACTGATCACGTGGCTATCATGCACTGCTCACGTGGCTGATCATGCAATGATCACGTTGCTACCATGTACTGGTCACGTGACTGATCATGCACTGATCACGTAATTGATCATGCACTGATCACGTGGCTGATCATGCACTGATCACGTGGCTGATCACACATGATCACGTGACTGATCATGCACTGATCACGTGGCTGATCATGCACTGATCACGTGGCTGATCATGCACTGATCACGTGGCTATCATGCACTGATCACGTGGCTGATCATGCACTGATCACGTAGCTACCATGTACTGGTCACGTGACTGATCATGCACTGATCACGTAATTGATCATGCACTGATCACGTGGCTCATCATGCACTGATCACGTGGCTGATCACACACGATCACGTGACTGATCATGCACTGATCACGTGACTGATCATGCACTGATCACGTGGCTATCATGCACTGATCACGTGGATATCATGCACTGATCACGTGGCTGATCACACGTATCACGTGACTGATCATGCACTGATCACGTGACTATCATGCACTGATCACGTGGCTATCATGCACTGATCACGTGGCTGATCATGCAATGATCACGTAGCTACCATGCACTGATCACGTGACTGATCATGCACTGATCACGTAATTGATCATGCACTGATCACGTGACTGATCATGCACTGATCACGTGACTGATCATGCACTGATCACGTGGCTATCATGCACTGATCACGTGGCTGATCATGCACTGATCACGCAGCTACCATGTACTGGTCACGTGACTGATCATGCACTGATCACGTAATTGATCATGCACTGATCACGTGGCTTATCATGCATGATCATGTGACTGATCATGTGCTGATCATGTTTGGTGTCATACACTGATCATGTGCCTCTGGAGGCAATGAACATAGAGCTGAGTAGGCAGGAATCAGTCAGCAGGCTATAATCATGGAACTCAGCTCTGAGAAATCATGCTGCTCAGCTGGCAATAATCAAGTAGATGAGCAGGCAGGAATTACGCAGCACAGGTGGCAATTGTCAAGCAGATGACAGGCAGGAATCGTGCAGCTCAGCTGGCAATTGTCAAGCAGATGAGCAGACAGTAATCACGCAGCTCAGCAGGCCCTGATCACGTGACTGAGCATGCACTGATCACGTGGCTGATCATACACTGATCACGTGACTGATCATGCACTGATCACGTGACTGATCATGCACTGATCACGTGGCTGATCATGCACTGATCACGTGGCTGATCATGCACTGATCACGTGGCTGATCATGCACTGATCACGTGGCTGATCATGCACTGATCACGTGACTGATCATGCACTGATCACGTGACTGATCATGCACTGATCACGTGGCTATCATGCACTGATCACGTGGCTGATCATGCAATGATCACGTAGCTACCATGTACAGGTCACGTGACTGATCATACACCCATCAGGTGACTGATCATGCACTGATCACGTGGCTGATCATGCACTGATCACGTGACTGATCATGCACTGATCACGTGACTGATCATGCACTGATCACATGGCTATCATGCACTGATCACGTGGCTGATCATGCACTGATCACGTGGCTGATCATGCACTGATACCGTGACTGAGCATGGACTGATCACATGACTATCATGTAGTGATCACGTGACTTAATGGCGCTGATCATGTGACTGATCATGCGCTGATCATGTTTGCTATCATACACTGATCATGTGCCTCTGGAGGCAATAAACAAAGAGCTGAGTAGGCACGAATCAAACAGTCAGCAGGCAATAATCATGGAACTCAGGTGTGAGGAATCATGCTGCTCAGCTGGCAATAATCAAGCAGCTGAGCAGGCAGGAATTACGCAGCACAGCTGGCAATTGTCAAGCAGATGACAGGCAGGAATCATGCAGCTCAGCTGGCAATTGTCAAGCAGATGAGCAGACAGTAATCACGCAGCTCAGCAGGCCCTGATCACGTGACTGAGCATGCACTGTTCACGTGGCTGATCATACACTGATCACGTGATGATCATGCACTGATCACGTGGATATCATGCACTGATCACGTGGCTGATCATACACTGTTCACGTGTCTGACCATGCACTGATCACGTGGCTGATCATACACTGCTCACGTAACTGATCATGCACTGATCACGTGGCTATCATGCACTGATCACGTGGCTGAACATGCACTGTTCACGTGGCTGATCACACACCTGTCACGTGACATATCATGCACTGATCACGTGGCACTCATGCACTGATCACGTGGCTGATCATACTCTGCTCACGTAACTGATCATGCACACATCACGTGGCTATCATGCACTGCTCACGTGGCTGATCATGGAATGATCACGTAGCTACCATATACTGGTCACGTGACTGATCATGCACTGATCACGTCAATGATCATGCACTGATCACGTGACTGATCATGCACTGATCACGTGACTGATCATGCACTGATCACGTGGCTATCATGCACTGATCACGTGGCTGATCATGCACTGATCACGTGACTGATCATGCACTGATCACGTGACTGATCATGCACTGATCACGTGACTGATCATGCACTGATCACGTGACTGATCATGCACTGATCACGTGGCTATCATGCACTGATCACGTGGCTGATCATGCACTGATCACGTGACTGATCATGCACTGATCACGTGGCTATCATGCACTACTCACGTGGCTGATCATGCAATGATCATGTAGCTACCATGTACTGGTCACGTGACTGATCATACACCCATCAGGTGACTGATCATGCACTGATCACGTGGCTGATCATGCACTGATCACGTGCCTGATCATGCACTGATCACGTGACTGATCATGCACTGATCACATGGCTATCATGCACTGATCACGTGGCTGATCATGCACTGATCACGTGGCTGATCATGCACTGATACCGTGACTGAGCATGGACTGATCACATGACTATCATGTAGTGATCACGTGACTTAATGGCGCTGATCATGTGACTGATCATGCACTGATCATGTTTGCTATCATACACTGATCATGTGCCTCTGGAGGCAATAAACAAAGAGCTGAGTAGGCACGAATCAAACAGTCAGCAGGCAATAATCATGGAACTCAGGTGTGAGGAATCATGCTGCTCAGCTGGCAATAATCAAGCAGCTGAGCAGGCAGGAATTATGCAGCACAGCTGGCAATTGTCAAGCAGATGACAGGCAGGAATCATGCAGCTCAGCTGGCAATTGTCAAGCAGATGAGCAGACAGTAATCACGCAGCTCAGCAGGCCCTGATCACGTGACTGAGCATGCACTGTTCACGTGGCTGATCATACACTGATCACGTGATGATCATGCACTGATCACGTGGATATCATGCACTGATCACGTGGCTGATCATACACTGATCACGTGACTGATCATGCACTGATCACGTGGCTATCATGCACTGATCACGTGGCTGATCATGCACTGATCACGTGGCTATCATGCACTGATCACGTGACTGATCATGCACTGATCACGTGGCTGATCATGCACTGATCACGTGACTGATCATGCACTGATCACGTGACTGATCATGCACTGATCACGTGGCTATCATGCACTGCTCACGTGGCTGATCATGCACTGATCACGTGCAACCATGCACTGGTCACGTGACTGATCATGCACTGATCACGTAATTGATCATGCACTGATCACGTGGCTGATCATGCACTGATCACGTGGCTGATCACACTGATCACGTGACTGATCATGCACTGATCACGTGGCTGATCATGCACTGATCACGTGGCTGATCATGCACTGATCACGTGGCTATCATGCACTGATCACGTGGCTGATCATGCACTGATCACGTAGCTACCATGTACTGGTCACGTGACTGATCATGCACTGATCACGTAATTGATCATGCACTGATCACGTGGCTCATCATGCACTGATCACGTGGCTGATCACACACGATCACGTGACTGATCATGCACTGATCACGTGACTGATCATGCACTGATCACGTGGCTATCATGCACTGATCACGTGGATATCATGCACTGATCACGTGGCTGATCACACACGTATCACGTGACTGATCATGCACTGATCACGTGACTATCATGCACTGATCACGTGGCTATCATGCACTGATCACGTGGCTGATCATGCAATGATCACGTAGCTACCATGCACTGTCACGTGACTGATCATGCACTGATCACGTAATTGATCATGCACTGATCACGTGACTGATCATGCACTGATCACGTGACTGATCATGCACTGATCACGTGGCTATCATGCACTGATCACGTGGCTGATCATGCACTGATCACGCAGCTACCATGCACTGATCACGTGACTGATCATGCACTGATCACATAACTGATCATGCACTGATCACGTGGCTTATCATGCACTGATCATGTGACTGATCATGTGCTGATCATGTTTGGTGTCATACACTGATCATGTGCCTCTGGAGGCAATGAACATAGAGCTGAGTAGGCACGAATCAGTCAGCAGGCTATAATCATGGAACTCAGCTCTGAGAAATCATGCTGCTCAGCTGGCAATAATCAAGCAGATGAGCAGGCAGGAATTACGCAGCACAGGTGGCAATTGTCAAGCAGATGACAGGCAGGAATCGTGCAGCTCAGCTGGCAATTGTCAAGCAGATGAGCAGACAGTAATCACGCAGCTCAGCAGGCCCTGATCACGTGACTGAGCATGCACTGATCACGTGGCTGATCATACACTGATCACGTGACTGATCATGCACTGATCACGTGACTGATCATGCACTGATCACGTGGCTATCATGCACTGATCACGTGGCTGACATGCACTGATCACGTGGCTGATCATGCACTGATCACGTGGCTGATCATGCACTGATCACGTGACTGATCATGCACTGATCACGTGGCTATCATGCACTGATCACGTGGCTGATCATGCAATGATCACGTAGCTACCATGTACAGGTCACGTGACTGATCATACACCCATCAGGTGACTGATCATGCACTGATCACGTGGCTGATCATGCACTGATCACGTGACTGATCATGCACTGATCACGTGACTAATCATGCACTGATCACATGGCTATCATGCACTGATCACGTGGCTGATCATGCACTGATCACGTGGCTGATCATGCACTGATACCGTGACTGAGCATGGACTGATCACATGACTATCATGTAGTGATCACGTGACTTAATGGCGCTGATCATGTGACTGATCATGCGCTGATCATGTTTGCTATCATACACTGATCATGTGCCTCTGGAGGCAATAAACAAAGAGCTGAGTAGGCACGAATCAAACAGTCAGCAGGCAATAATCATGGAACTCAGGTGTGAGGAATCATGCTGCTCAGCTGGCAATAATCAAGCAGCTGAGCAGGCAGGAATTACGCAGCACAGCTGGCAATTGTCAAGCAGATGACAGGCAGGAATCGTGCAGCTCAGCTGGCAATTGTCAAGCAGATGAGCAGACAGTAATCACGCAGCTCAGCAGGCCCTGATCACGTGACTGAGCATGCACTGTTCACGTGGCTGATCATACACTGATCACGTGATGATCATGCACTGATCACGTGGATATCATGCACTGATCACGTGGCTGATCATACACTGTTCACGTGTCTGACCATGCACTGATCACGTGGCTGATCATACACTGCTCACGTAACTGATCATGCACTGATCACGTGGCTATCATGCACTGATCACGTGGCTGAACATGCACTGTTCACGTGGCTGATCACACACCTGTCACGTGACATATCATGCACTGATCACGTGGCACTCATGCACTGATCACGTGGCTGATCATACTCTGCTCACGTAACTGATCATGCACACATCACGTGGCTATCATGCACTGCTCACGTGGCTGATCATGGAATGATCACGTAGCTACCATATACTGGTCACGTGACTGATCATGCACTGATCACGTGAATGATCATGCACTGTTCACGTGACTGATCATGTACTGATCACGTGACTGATCATGCACTGATCACGTGGCTATCATGCACTGCTCACGTGGCTGATCATGCAAGATCACGTAGCAACCATGTACTGGTCACGTGACTGATCATGCACTGATCACGTAATTGATCATGCACTGATCACGTGGCTCATCATGCACTGATCACGTGGCTGATCACACATGTATCACGTGACTGATCATGCACTGATCACGTGACTCTCATGCACTGATCACGTGGCTATCATGCACTGATCACGTGGCTATCATGCACTGATCACGTGGCTGATCATGCACTGATCACGTAGCTATCATGCACTGATCACGTGACTGATCATGCACTGATCACGTGATTGATCATGCACTGATCACGTGGCTGATCATGCACTGATCACGTGGCTGATCACACTGATCACGTGACTGATCATGCACTGATCACGTGGCTGATCATGCACTGATCACGTGGCTATCATGCACTGATCACGTGGCTATCATGCACTGATCACGTGGCTGATCACACACTGATCACGTGACTGATCATGCACTGATCACGTGGCTATCATGCACTGATCACGTGACTGATCATGCACTGATCACGTGACTGATCATGCACTGATCACGTGGCTATCATGCACTGATCACGTGGCTGATCATGCATGATCACGAAGCTATCATGCACTGATCACGTGACTGATCATGCACTGATCACGTGACTGATCATGCACTGATCACGTGGCTATCATGCACTGATCACGTGGCTGATCATGCACTGATCACGTAGCTACCATGTACTGATCACGTGAATGATCATGCACTGATCACGTGACTGATCATGCACTGATCACGTGGCTGATCATGCACTGATCACGTGGCTGATCATGCACTGATCACGTGGCTGATCACACATGATCACGTGACTGATCATGCACTGATCACGTGGCTGATCATGCACTGATCACGTGGCTGATCATGCACTGATCACGTGGCTATCATGCACTGATCACGTGGCTGATCATGCACTGATCACGTGCTATCATGCACTGATCACGTGACTGATCATGCACTGATCACGTAATTGATCATGCACTGATCACGTGGCTGATCATGCACTGATCACGTGGCTGATCACACACTGATCACGTGACTGATCATGCACTGATCACGTGACTGATCATGCACTGATCACGTGGCTATCATGCACTGATCACGTGGCTATCATGCACTGATCACGTGGCTGATCACACACTGATCACGTGACTGATCATGCACTGATCACGTGACTGATCATGCACTGATCACGTGGCTATCATGCACTGATCACGTGGCTGATCATGCAATGATCACGTAGCTACCATGCACTGATCACGTGACTGATCATGCACTGATCACGTGACTGATCATGCACTGATCACGTGACTGATCATGCACTGATCACGTGACTGATCATGCACTGATCACGTGGCTATCATGCACTGATCACGTGGCTGATCATGCACTGATCACGCAGCTACCATGCACTGATCACGTGACTGATCATGCACTGATCACATGACTGATCATGCACTGATCACGTGGCTTATCATGCATTGATCATGTGACTGATCATGTGCTGATCATGTTTGGTGTCATACACTGATCATGTGCCTCTGGAGGCAATGAACAAAGAGCTGAGTAGGCACGAATCAGTCAGCAGGCAATAATCATGGAACTCAGCTGTGAGAAATCATGCTGCTCAGCTGGCAATAATCAAGCAGCTGAGCAGGCAGGAATTACGCAGCACAGCTGGCAATTGTCAAGCAGATGACAGGCAGGAATCATGCAGCTCAGCTGGCAATTGTCAAGCAGATGAGCAGACAGTAATCACGCAGCTCAGCAGGCCCTGATCACGTGACTGAGCATGCACTGTTCACGTGGCTGATCATACACTGATCACGTGACTGATCATGCACTGATCACGTGACTGATCATGCACTGATCACGTGGCTATCATGCACTGATCACGTGGCTGACATGCACTGATCACGTGGCTGATCATGCACTGATCACGTGGCTGATCATGCACTGATCACGTGATGATCATGCACTGATCACGTGGCTGATCATGCACTGATCACGTGGCTATCATGCACTGATCACGTGGCTGATCATGCATGATCACGTAGCTACCATGCACTGATCACGTGACTGATCATGCACTGATCACGTAACTGATCATGCACTGATCACGTGGCTGATCATGCACTGATCACGTGACTGATCATGCACTGATCACGTGGCTGATCATGCACTGATCACGTGACTGATCATGCACTGATCACGTGGCTGATCATGCACTGATCACGTGGCTGATCATGCACTGATCACGTGACTGATCATGCACTGATCACGTGGCTATCATGCACTGATCACGTGGCTGATCATGCACTGATCACGTGACTGATCATGCACTGATCACGTGACTGATCATGCACTGATCACGTGACTGATCATGCACTGATCACGTGGCTGATCATGCACTGATCACGTGGCTGATCACACATGATCACGTGACTGATCATGCACTGATCACGTGGCTGATCATGCACTGATCACGTGGCTATCATGCACTGATCACGTGGCTATCATGCACTGATCACGTGGCTGATCATGCAATGATCACGTAGCTACCATGCACTGATCACGTGACTGATCATGCACTGATCACGTAATTGATCATGCACTGATCACGTGGCTGATCATGCACTGATCACGTGGCTGATCACACACGTATCACGTGACTGATCATGCACTGATCACGTGACTGATCATGCACTGATCACGTGGCTATCATGCACTGATCACGTGGATATCATGCACTGATCACGTGGCTGATCACACACGTATCACGTGACTGATCATGCACTGATCACGTGGCTATCATGCACTGATCACGTGGCTATCATGCACTGATCACGTGGCTGATCATGCAATGATCACGTAGCTACCATGCACTGGTCACGTGACTGATCATGCACTGATCACGTAATTGATCATGCACTGATCACGTGACTGATCATGCACTGATCACGTGACTGATCATGCACTGATCACGTGACTGATCATGCACTGATCACGTGGCTATCATGCACTGATCACGTGGCTGATCATGCACTGATCACGCAGCTACCATGCACTGATCACATGACTGATCATGCACTGATCACATGACTGATCATGCACTGATCACGTGGCTTATCATGCACTGATCATGTGACTGATCATGTGCTGATCATGTTTGGTGTCATACACTGATCATGTGCCTCTGGAGGCAATGAACAAAGAGCTGAGTAGGCAGGAATCAGTCAGCAGGCTATAATCATGGAACTCAGCTCTGAGAAATCATGCTGCTCAGCTGGCAATAATCAAGTAGATGAGCAGGCAGGAATTACGCAGCACAGGTGGCAATTGTCAAGCAGATGACAGGCAGGAATCGTGCAGCTCAGCTGGCAATTGTCAAGCAGATGAGCAGACAGTAATCACGCAGCTCAGCAGGCCCTGATCACGTGACTGAGCATGCACTGTTCACGTGGCTGATCACACACTGATCACGTGACTGATCATGCACTGATCACGTGACTGATCATGCACTGATCACGTGGCTATCATGCACTGATCACGTGGCTGACATGCACTGATCACGTGGCTGATCATGCACTGATCACGTGGCTGATCATGCACTGATCACGTGACTGATCATGCACTGATCACGTGGCTGATCATGCACTGATCACGTGGCTATCATGCACTGATCACGTGGCTGATCATGCATGATCACACAGCTACCATGTACTGGTCACGTGACTGATCATGCACTGATCACGTGACTGATCATGCACTGATCACGTGGCTATCATGCACTGATCACGTGACTGATCATGCACTGATCACGTAGCTACATGTACTGATCACGTGACTGATCATGCACTGATCACGTGACTGATCATGCACTGATCACGTGGCTGATCATGCACTGATCACGTGGCTGATCATGCACTGATCACGTGGCTGATCATGCACTGATCACGTGACTGATCATGCACTGATCACGTGACTGATCATGCACTGATCACGTGGCTATCATGCACTGATCACGTGGCTGATCATGCACTGATCACGTGACTGATCATGCACTGATCACGTGGCTATCATGCACTACTCACGTGGCTGATCATGCAATGATCATGTAGCTACCATGTACGGTCACGTGACTGATCATACACCCATCAGGTGACTGATCATGCACTGATCACGTGGCTGATCATGCACTGATCACCTGACTGATCATGCACTGATCACGTGACTAATCATGCACTGATCACATAGCTATCATGAACTGATCACCTGGCTGATCATGCACTGATCACGTGGCTGATCATGCACTGATACCGTGACTGAGCATGGACTGATCACATGACTATCATGTAGTGATCACGTGACTTAATGGCGCTGATCATGTGACTGATCATGCGCTGATCATGTTTGCTATCATACACTGATCATGTGCCTCTGGAGGCAATAAACAAAGAGCTGAGTAGGCACGAATCAAACAGTCAGCAGGCAATAATCATGGAACTCAGGTGTGAGGAATCATGCTGCTCAGCTGGCAATAATCAAGCAGCTGAGCAGGCAGGAATTACGCAGCACAGCTGGCAATTGTCAAGCAGATGACAGGCAGGAATCGTGCAGCTCAGCTGGCAATTGTCAAGCAGATGAGCAGACAGTAATCACGCAGCTCAGCAGGCCCTGATCACGTGACTGAGCATGCACTGTTCACGTGGCTGATCATACACTGATCACGTGATGATCATGCACTGATCACGTGGATATCATGCACTGATCACGTGGCTGATCATACACTGTTCACGTGACTGATCATGCACTGATCACGTGGCTCATGCACTGCTCACGTGGCTGATCATGCACTGATCACGTGGCTATCATGCACTGATCACGTGACTGATCATGCACTGATCACGTGGCTGATCATGCACTGATCACGTGACTGATCATGCACTGATCACGTGACTGATCATGCACTGATCACGTGGCTATCATGCACTGCTCACGTGGCTGATCATGCAATGATCACGTTGCTACCATGCACTGGTCACGTGACTGATCATGCACTGATCACGTAATTGATCATGCACTGATCACGTGGCTGATCATGCACTGATCACGTGGCTGATCACACATGATCACGTGACTGATCATGCACTGATCACGTGGCTGATCATGCACTGATCACGTGGCTATCATGCACTGATCACGTGGCTATCATGCACTGATCACGTGGCTGATCATGCAATGATCACGTAGCTACCATGTACTGGTCACGTGACTGATCATGCACTGATCACGTAATTGATCCTGCACTGATCACGTGGCTCATCATGCACTGATCACGTGGCTGATCACACACGATCACGTGACTGATCATGCACTGATCACGTGACTGATCATGCACTGATCACGTGGCTATCATGCACTGATCACGTGGATATCATGCACTGATCACGTGGCTGATCACACACTATCACGTGACTGATCATGCACTGATCACGTGACTATCATGCACTGATCACGTGGCTATCATGCACTGATCACGTGGCTGATCATGCAATGATCACGTAGCTACATGCACTGGTCACGTGACTGATCATGCACTGATCACGTAATTGATCATGCACTGATCACGTGACTGATCATGCACTGATCACGTGACTGATCATGCACTGATCACGTGGCTATCATGCACTGATCACGTGGCTGATCATGCACTGATCACGCAGCTACCATGCACTGATCACATGACTGATCATGCACTGATCACATGATTGATCATGCACTGATCACGTGGCTTATCATGCACTGATCATGTGACTGATCATGTGCTGATCATGTTTGGTGTCATACACTGATCATGTGCCTCTGGAGGCAATGAACATAGAGCTGAGTAGGCAGGAATCAGTCAGCAGGCTATAATCATGGAACTCAGCTCTGAGAAATCATGCTGCTCAGCTGGCAATAATCAAGCAGATGAGCAGGCAGGAATTACGCAGCACAGGTGGCAATTGTCAAGCAGATGACAGGCAGGAATCGTGCAGCTCAGCTGGCAATTGTCAAGCAGATGAGCAGACAGTAATCACGCAGCTCAGCAGGCCCTGATCACGTGACTGAGCATGCACTGTTCACGTGGCTGATCATACACTGATCACGTGACTGATCATGCACTGATCACGTGGCTATCATGCACTGATCACGTGGCTGATCATGCATGATCACGTAGCTACCATGTACTGTCACGTGACTGATCACCCATCAGGTGACTGATCATGCACTGATCACGTGGCTGATCATGCACTGATCACGTGCCTGATCATGCACTGATCACGTGACTGATCATGCACTGATCACGTGGCTATCATGCACTGATCACGTGGCTGATCATGCACTGATCACGTGGCTGATCATGCACTGATACCGTGACTGAGCATGGACTGATCACATGACTATCATGTAGTGATCACGTGACTTAATGGCGCTGATCATGTGACTGATCATGCGCTGATCATGTTTGCTATCATACACTGATCATGTGCCTCTGGAGGCAATAAACAAAGAGCTGAGTAGGCACGAATCAAACAGTCAGCAGGCAATAATCATGGAACTCAGGTGTGAGGAATCATGCTGCTCAGCTGGCAATAATCAAGCAGCTGAGCAGGCAGGAATTACGCAGCACAGCTGGCAATTGTCAAGCAGATGACAGGCAGGAATCATGCAGCTCAGCTGGCAATTGTCAAGCAGATGAGCAGACAGTAATCACGCAGCTCAGCAGGCCCTGATCACGTGACTGAGCATGCACTGTTCACGTGGCTGATCATACACTATCACGTGACTGATCATGCACTGATCACGTGATTGATCATGCACTGATCACGTGGATATCATGCACTGATCACGTGGCTGATCATACACTGTTCACGTGTCTGACCATGCACTGATCACGTGGCTGATCATACACTGCTCACGTAACTGATCATGCACTGATCACGTGGCTATCATGCACTGATCACGTGGCTGAACATGCACTGTTCACGTGGCTGATCACACACCTGTCACGTGACATATCATGCACTGATCACGTGGCACTCATGCACTGATCACGTGGCTGATCATACTCTGCTCACGTAACTGATCATGCACACATCACGTGGCTATCATGCACTGCTCACGTGGCTGATCATGGAATGATCACGTAGCTACCATATACTGGTCACGTGACTGATCATGCACAGATCACGTCAATGATCATGCACTGTTCACGTGACTGATCATGCACTGATCACGTGACTGATCATGCACTGATCACGTGGCTGATCATGCACTGATCACGTGACTGATCATGCACTGATCACGTGACTGATCATGCACTGATCACGTGGCTATCATGCACTGATCACGTGGCTGATCATGCACTGATCACGTGGCTGATCATGCACTGATCACGTGGCTATCATGCACTGATCACGTGGCTGATCATGCATGATCACGTGGCTATCATGCACTGATCACGTGACTGATCATGCACTGATCACGTGACTGATCATGCACTGATCACGTGGCTATCATGCACTGATCACGTGGCTGATCATGCACTGATCACGTAGCTATCATGCACTGATCACGTGACTGATCATGCACTGATCACGTGACTGATCATGCACTGATCACGTGGCTGATCATGCACTGATCACGTGGCTGATCATGCACTGATCACGTGGCTGATCACACATGATCACGTGACTGATCATGCACTGATCACGTGGCTGATCATGCACTGATCACGTGGCTGATCATGCACTGATCACGTGGCTATCATGCACTGATCACGTGGCTGATCATGCACTGATCACGTAGCTATCATGCACTGATCACGTGACTGATCATGCACTGATCACGTAATTGATCATGCACTGATCACGTGGCTGATCATGCACTGATCACGTGGCTGATCATGCACTGATCACGTGACTGATCATGCACTGATCACGTGACTGATCATGCACTGATCACGTGGCTATCATGCACTGATCACGTGGATATCATGCACTGATCACGTGGCTGATCACACACGTATCACGTGACTGATCATGCACTGATCACGTGACTGATCATGCACTGATCACGTGGCTATCATGCACTGATCACGTGGCTGATCATGCAATGATCACGTAGCTACCATGCACTGGTCACGTGACTGATCATGCACTGATCACGTAATTGATCATGCACTGATCACGTGACTGATCATGCACTGATCACGTGACTGATCATGCACTGATCACGTGGCTATCATGCACTGATCACGTGGCTGATCATGCACTGATCACGCAGCTACCATGCACTGATCACGTGACTGATCATGCACTGATCACGTAACTGATCATGCACTGATCACGTGGCTTATCATGCATATGATCATGTGACTGATCATGTGCTGATCATGTTTGGTGTCATACACTGATCATGTGCCTCTGGAGGCAATGAACAAAGAGCTGAGTAGGCACGAATCAGTCAGCAGGCTATAATCATGGAACTCAGCTCTGAGAAATCATGCTGCTCAGCTGGCAATAATCAAGTAGATGAGCAGGCAGGAATTACGCAGCACAGGTGGCAATTGTCAAGCAGATGACAGGCAGGAATCATGCAGCTCAGCTGGCAATTGTCAAGCAGATGAGCAGACAGTAATCACGCAGCTCAGCAGGCCCTGATCACGTGACTGAGCATGCACTGTTCACGTGGCTGATCATACACTGATCACGTGACTGATCATGCACTGATCACGTGACTGATCATGCACTGATCACGTGGCTATCATGCACTGATCACGTGGCTGACATGCACTGATCACGTGGCTGATCATGCACTGATCACGTGGCTGATCATGCACTGATCACGTGACTGATCATGCACTGATCACGTGGCTGATCATGCACTGATCACGTGGCTATCATGCACTGATCACGTGGCTGATCATGCATGATCACGCAGCTACCATGTACTGGTCACGTGACTGATCATGCACTGATCACGTGACTGATCATGCACTGATCACGTGGCTATCATGCACTATCACGTGGCTGATCATGCAATGATCATGTACTACCATGTACTGGTCACGTGACTGATCATGCACTGATCACGTGACTGATCATGCACTGATCACGTGGCTGATCATGCACTGATCATGTGACTGATCATGCACTGATCACGTGGCTGATCATGCACTGATACCGTGACTGAGCATGGACTGATCACATGACTATCATGTAGTGATCACGTGACTTAATGGCGCTGATCATGTGACTGATCATGCGCTGATCATGTTTGCTATCATACACTGATCATGTGCCTCTGGAGGCAATAAACAAAGAGCTGAGTAGGCACGAATCAAACAGTCAGCAGGCAATAATCATGGAACTCAGTGTGAGGAATCATGCTGCTCAGCTGGCAATAATCAAGCAGCTGAGCAGGCAGGAATTACGCAGCACAGCTGGCAATTGTCAAGCAGATGACAGGCAGGAATCGTGCAGCTCAGCTGGCAATTGTCAAGCAGATGAGCAGACAGTAATCACGCAGCTCAGCAGGCCCTGATCACGTGACTGAGCATGCACTGTTCACGTGGCTGATCATACACTGATCACGTGATTGATCATGCACTGATCACGTGGATATCATGCACTGATCACGTGGCTGATCATACACTGATCACGTGTCTGACCATGCACTGATCACGTGGCTGATCATGCACTGATCACGTAACTGATCATGCACTGATCACGTGGCTATCATGCACTGATCACGTGGCTGATCATGCACTGATCACACAGCTATCATGCACTGGTCACGTGACTGATCATGCACTGATCACGTGACTGATCATGCACTGATCACGTGGCTATCATGCACTGATCACGTGACTGATCATGCAATGATCACGTAGCTACATGTACTGGTCACGTGACTGATCATGCACTGATCACGTGACTGATCATGCACTGATCACGTGGCTGATCATGCACTGATCACGTGGCTGATCATGCACTGATCACGTGGCTGATCATGCACTGATCACGTGACTGATCATGCACTGATCACGTGACTGATCATGCACTGATCACGTGGCTATCATGCACTGATCACGTGGCTGATCATGCACTGATCACGTGACTGATCATGCACTGATCACGTGGCTATCATGCACTACTCACGTGGCTGATCATGCAATGATCATGTAGCTACCATGTACTGTCACGTGACTGATCATACACCCATCAGGTGACTGATCATGCACTGATCACGTGGATGATCATGCACTGATCACGTGACTGATCATGCACTGATCACGTGACTATCATGCACTGATCACATGGCTATCATGAACTGATCACGTGGCTGATCATGCACTGATCACGTGGCTGATCATGCACTGATACCGTGACTGAGCATGGACTGATCACATGACTATCATGTAGTGATCACGTGACTTAATGGCGCTGATCATGTGACTGATCATGCGCTGATCATGTTTGCTATCATACACTGATCATGTGCCTCTGGAGGCAATAAACAAAGAGCTGAGTAGGCACGAATCAAACAGTCAGCAGGCAATAATCATGGAACTCAGGTGTGAGGAATCATGCTGCTCAGCTGGCAATAATCAAGCAGCTGAGCAGGCAGGAATTATGCAGCACAGCTGGCAATTGTCAAGCAGATGACAGGCAGGAATCATGCAGCTCAGCTGGCAATTGTCAAGCAGATGAGCAGACAGTAATCACGCAGCTCAGCAGGCCCTGATCACGTGACTGAGCATGCACTGTTCACGTGGCTGATCATACACTGATCACGTGATGATCATGCACTGATCACGTGGATATCATGCACTGATCACGTGGCTGATCATACACTGATCACGTGACTGATCATGCACTGATCACGTGGCTGATCATGCACTGATCACGTGGCTGATCATGCACTGATCACGTGGCTATCATGCACTGATCACGTGACTGATCATGCACTGATCACGTGGCTGATCATGCACTGATCACGTGACTGATCATGCACTGATCACGTGACTGATCATGCACTGATCACGTGGCTATCATGCACTGCTCACGTGGCTGATCATGCAATGATCACGTGCAACCATGCACTGGTCACGTGACTGATCATGCACTGATCACGTAATTGATCATGCACTGATCACGTGGCTGATCATGCACTGATCACGTGGCTGATCACACATGATCACGTGACTGATCATGCACTGATCACGTGGCTGATCATGCACTGATCACGTGGCTATCATGCACTGATCACGTGGCTATCATGCACTGATCACGTGGCTGATCATGCACTGATCACGTAGCTACCATGTACTGGTCACGTGACTGATCATGCACTGATCACGTAATTGATCATGCACTGATCACGTGGCTCATCATGCACTGATCACGTGGCTGATCACACACGATCACGTGACTGATCATGCACTGATCACGTGACTGATCATGCACTGATCACGTGGCTATCATGCACTGATCACGTGGATATCATGCACTGATCACGTGGCTGATCACACACGATCACGTGACTGATCATGCACTGATCACGTGACTATCATGCACTGATCACGTGGCTATCATGCACTGATCACGTGGCTGATCATGCAATGATCACGTAGCTACATGCACTGGTCACGTGACTGATCATGCACTGATCACGTAACTGATCATGCACTGATCACGTGACTGATCATGCACTGATCACGTGACTGATCATGCACTGATCACGTGGCTATCATGCACTGATCACGTGGCTGATCATGCACTGATCACGCAGCTACCATGTACTGATCACGTGACTGATCATGCACTGATCACGTAATTGATCATGCACTGATCACGTGGCTTATCATGCATGATCATGTGACTGATCATGTGCTGATCATGTTTGGTGTCATACACTGATCATGTGCCTCTGGAGGCAATGAACAAAGAGCTGAGTAGGCACGAATCAGTCAGCAGGCTATAATCATGGAACTCAGCTCTGAGAAATCATGCTGCTCAGCTGGCAATAATCAAGTAGATGAGCAGGCAGGAATTACGCAGCACAGGTGGCAATTGTCAAGCAGATGACAGGCAGGAATCGTGCAGCTCAGCTGGCAATTGTCAAGCAGATGAGCAGACAGTAATCACGCAGCTCAGCAGGCCCTGATCACGTGACTGAGCATGCACTGTTCACGTGGCTGATCATACACTGATCACGTGACTGATCATGCACTGATCACGTGGCTATCATGCACTGATCACGTGGCTGATCATGCATGATCACGTAGCTACCATGTACAGGTCACGTGACTGATCATACACTGATCAGGTGACTGATCATGCACTGATCACGTGGCTGATCATGCACTGATCACGTGACTGATCATGCACTGATCACGTGACTGATCATGCACTGATCACATGGCTATCATGCACTGATCACGTGGCTGATCATGCACTGATCACGTGGCTGATCATGCACTGATACCGTGACTGAGCATGGACTGATCACATGACTATCATGTAGTGATCACGTGACTTAATGGCGCTGATCATGTGACTGATCATGCACTGATCATGTTTGCTATCATACACTGATCATGTGCCTCTGGAGGCAATAAACAAAGAGCTGAGTAGGCACGAATCAAACAGTCAGCAGGCAATAATCATGGAACTCAGGTGTGAGGAATCATGCTGCTCAGCTGGCAATAATCAAGCAGCTGAGCAGGCAGGAATTACGCAGCACAGCTGGCAATTGTCAAGCAGATGACAGGCAGGAATCATGCAGCTCAGCTGGCAATTGTCAAGCAGATGAGCAGACAGTAATCACGCAGCTCAGCAGGCCCTGATCACGTGACTGAGCATGCACTGTTCACGTGGCTGATCATACACTATCACGTGACTGATCATGCACTGATCACGTGATTGATCATGCACTGATCACGTGGATATCATGCACTGATCACGTGGCTGATCATACACTGTTCACGTGTCTGACCATGCACTGATCACGTGGCTGATCATACACTGCTCACGTAACTGATCATGCACTGATCACGTGGCTATCATGCACTGATCACGTGGCTGAACATGCACTGTTCACGTGGCTGATCACACACTGTCACGTGACATATCATGCACTGATCACGTGGCACTCATGCACTGATCACGTGGCTGATCATACTCTGCTCACGTAACTGATCATGCACACATCACGTGGCTATCATGCACTGCTCACGTGGCTGATCATGCAATGATCACGTAGCTACCATATACTGGTCACGTGACTGATCATGCACTGATCACGTGAATGATCATGCACTGATCACGTGACTGATCATGCACTGATCACGTGACTGATCATGCACTGATCACGTGGCTGATCATGCACTGATCACGTGACTGATCATGCACTGATCACGTGACTGATCATGCACTGATCACGTGGCTATCATGCACTGATCACGTGGCTGATCATGCACTGATCACGTGACTGATCATGCACTGATCACGTGGCTATCATGCACTGATCACGTGGCTGATCATGCATGATCACGCAGCTATCATGCACTGATCACGTGACTGATCATGCACTGATCACGTGACTGATCATGCACTGATCACGTGGCTATCATGCACTGATCACGTGGCTGATCATGCACTGATCACGTAGCTACCATGTACTGGTCACGTGAATGATCATGCACTGATCACGTGACTGATCATGCACTGATCACGTGGCTGATCATGCACTGATCACGTGGCTGATCATGCACTGATCACGTGGCTGATCATGCACTGATCACGTGACTGATCATGCACTGATCACGTGGCTGATCATGCACTGATCACGTGGCTATCATGCACTGATCACGTGGCTATCATGCACTGATCACGTGGCTGATCATGCACTGATCACGTGCTATCATGCACTGATCACGTGACTGATCATGCACTGATCACGTGATTGATCATGCACTGATCACGTGGCTCATCATGCACTGATCACGTGGCTGATCATGCACTGATCACGTGACTGATCATGCACTGATCACGTGACTGATCATGCACTGATCACGTGGCTATCATGCACTGATCACGTGGCTATCATGCACTGATCACGTGGCTGATCACACACTGATCACGTGACTGATCATGCACTGATCACGTGACTGATCATGCACTGATCACGTGACTGATCATGCACTGATCACGTGACTGATCATGCACTGATCACGTGACTGATCATGCACTGATCACGTGGCTATCATGCACTGATCACGTGGCTGATCATGCACTGATCACGCAGCTACATGCACTGATCACGTGACTGATCATGCACTGATCACATAATTGATCATGCACTGATCACGTGGCTTATCATGCATATGATCATGTGACTGATCATGTGCTGATCATGTTTGGTGTCATACACTGATCATGTGCCTCTGGAGGCAATGAACATAGAGCTGAGTAGGCAGGAATCAGTCAGCAGGCTATAATCATGGAACTCAGCTCTGAGAAATCATGCTGCTCAGCTGGCAATAATCAAGTAGATGAGCAGGCAGGAATTACGCAGCACAGGTGGCAATTGTCAAGCAGATGACAGGCAGGAATCATGCAGCTCAGCTGGCAATTGTCAAGCAGATGAGCAGACAGTAATCACGCAGCTCAGCAGGCCCTGATCACGTGACTGAGCATGCACTGATCACGTGGCTGATCACACTGATCACGTGACTGATCATGCACTGATCACGTGACTGATCATGCACTGATCACGTGGCTATCATGCACTGATCACGTGGCTGATCATGCACTGATCACGTGGCTGATCATGCACTGATCACGTGGCTGATCATGCACTGATCACGTGACTGATCATGCACTGATCACGTGACTGATCATGCACTGATCACGTGGCTATCATGCACTGATCACGTGGCTGATCATGCAATGATCACGTAGCTACCATGTACAGGTCACGTGACTGATCATGCACCCATCAGGTGACTGATCATGCACTGATCACGTAAATGATCATGCACTGATCACGTGACTGATCATGCACTGATCACGTGACTGATCATGCACTGATCACATGGCTATCATGCACTGATCACGTGGCTGATCATGCACTGATCACGTGGCTGATCATGCACTGATACCGTGACTGAGCATGGACTGATCACATGACTATCATGTAGTGATCACGTGACTTAATGGCGCTGATCATGTGACTGATCATGCACTGATCATGTTTGCTATCATACACTGATCATGTGCCTCTGGAGGCAATAAACAAAGAGCTGAGTAGGCACGAATCAAACAGTCAGCAGGCAATAATCATGGAACTCAGGAATCATGCTGCTCAGCTGGCAATAATCAAGCAGCTGAGCAGGCAGGAATTACGCAGCACAGCTGGCAATTGTCAAGCAGATGACAGGCAGGAATCGTGCAGCTCAGCTGGCAATTGTCAAGCAGATGAGCAGACAGTAATCACGCAGCTCAGCAGGCCCTGATCACGTGACTGAGCATGCACTGTTCACGTGGCTGATCATACACTGATCACGTAACTGATCATGCACTGATCACGTGATTGATCCTGCACTGATCACGTGGATATCATGCACTGATCACGTGGCTGATCATACACTGTTCACGTGTCTGACCATGCACTGATCACGTGGCTGATCATACACTGCTCACGTAACTGATCATGCACTGATCACGTGGCTATCATGCACTGATCACGTGGCTGAACATGCACTGTTCACGTGGCTGATCACACACCTGTCACGTGACATATCATGCACTGATCACGTGGCACTCATGCACTGATCACGTGGCTGATCATACTCTGCTCACGTAACTGATCATGCACACATCACGTGGCTATCATGCACTGCTCACGTGGCTGATCATGGAATGATCACGTAGCTACCATATACTGGTCACGTGACTGATCATGCACAGATCACGTAAATGATCATGCACTGTTCACGTGACTGATCATGCACTGATCACGTGACTGATCATGCACTGATCACGTGGCTGATCATGCACTATCACGTGACTGATCATGCACTGATCACGTGACTGATCATGCACTGATCACGTGGCTGATCATGCACTGATCACGTGGCTGATCATGCACTGATCACGTGACTGATCATGCACTGATCACGTGGCTATCATGCACTGATCACGTGGCTGATCATGCATGATCACGCAGCTATCATGCACTGATCACGTGACTGATCATGCACTGATCACGTGACTGATCATGCACTGATCACGTGGCTATCATGCACTGATCACGTGGCTGATCATGCAATGATCACGTAGCTACCATGTACTGGTCACGTGACTGATCATGCACTGATCACGTGACTGATCATGCACTGATCACGTGGCTGATCATGCACTGATCACGTGGCTGATCATGCACTGATCACGTGGCTGATCACACTGATCACGTGACTGATCATGCACTGATCACGTGGCTGATCATGCACTGATCACGTGGCTGATCATGCACTGATCACGTGGCTATCATGCACTGATCACGTGGCTGATCATGCACTGATCACGTAGCTATCATGCACTGATCACGTGACTGATCATGCACTGATCACGTGACTGATCATGCACTGATCACGTGGCTGATCATGCACTGATCACGTGGCTGATCACACACGATCACGTGACTGATCATGCACTGATCACGTGGCTGATCATGCACTGATCACGTGGCTATCATGCACTGATCACGTGGCTATCATGCACTGATCACGTGGCTGATCACACGATCACGTGACTGATCATGCACTGATCACGTGACTGATCATGCACTGATCACGTGACTGATCATGCACTGATCACGTGACTGATCATGCACTGATCACGTGACTGATCATGCACTGATCACGTGGCTATCATGCACTGATCACGTGGCTGATCATGCACTGATCACGCAGCTACATGCACTGATCACGTGACTGATCATGCACTGATCACGTAACTGATCATGCACTGATCACGTGGCTTATCATGCACTGATCATGTGACTGATCATGTGCTGATCATGTTTGGTGTCATACACTGATCATGTGCCTCTGGAGGCAATGAACATAGAGCTGAGTAGGCAGGAATCAGTCAGCAGGCTATAATCATGGAACTCACCTCTGAGAAATCATGCTGCTCAGCTGGCAATAATCAAGTAGATGAGCAGGCAGGAATTACGCAGCACAGGTGGCAATTGTCAAGCAGATGACAGGCAGGAATCATGCAGCTCAGCTGGCAATTGTCAAGCAGATGAGCAGACAGTAATCACGCAGCTCAGCAGGCCCTGATCACGTGACTGATCATGCACTGATCACGTGGCTGATCATACACTGATCACGTGACTGATCATGCACTGATCACGTGACTGATCATGCACTGATCACGTGGCTATCATGCACTGATCACGTGGCTGATCATGCACTGATCACGTGGCTGATCATGCACTGATCACGTGGCTGATCATGCACTGATCACGTGACTGATCATGCACTGATCACGTGACTGATCATGCACTGATCACGTGGCTATCATGCACTGCTCACGTGGCTGATCATGCAATGATCACGTAGCTACCATGTACAGGTCACGTGACTGATCATACACCCATCAGGTGACTGATCATGCACTGATCACGTGGCTGATCATGCACTGATCACCTGACTGATCATGCACTGATCACGTGACTGATCATGCACTGATCACATGGCTATCATGCACTGATCACGTGGCTGATCATGCACTGATCACGTGGCTGATCATGCACTGATACCGTGACTGAGCATGGACTGATCACATGACTATCATGTAGTGATCACGTGACTTAATGGCGCTGATCATGTGACTGATCATGCACTGATCATGTTTGCTATCATACACTGATCATGTGCCTCTGGAGGCAATAAACAAAGAGCTGAGTAGGCACGAATCAAACAGTCAGCAGGCAATAATCATGGAACTCAGGTGTGAGGAATCATGCTGCTCAGCTGGCAATAATCAAGCAGCTGAGCAGGCAGGAATTACGCAGCACAGCTGGCAATTGTCAAGCAGATGACAGGCAGGAATCGTGCAGCTCAGCTGGCAATTGTCAAGCAGATGAGCAGACAGTAATCACGCAGCTCAGCAGGCCCTGATCACGTGACTGAGCATGCACTGTTCACGTGGCTGATCATACACTGATCACGTGACTGATCATGCACTGATCACGTGATATCATGCACTGATCACGTGGCTGATCATGCACTGATCACGTGGCTGATCATGCACTGATCACGTGGCTGATCATGCACTGATCACGTGGCTGATCATGCACTGATCACGTGGCTGATCATGCACTGATCACGTGGCTGATCATGCACTGTTCACGTGGCTGATCACACACCTGTCACGTGACATATCATGCACTGATCACGTGGCACTCATGCACTGATCACGTGGCTGATCATACTCTGCTCACGTAACTGATCATGCACACATCACGTGGCTATCATGCACTGCTCACGTGGCTGATCATGGAATGATCACGTAGCTACCATATACTGGTCACGTGACTGATCATGCAGATCACGTAAATGATCATGCACTGTTCACGTGACTGATCATGCACTGATCACGTGACTGATCATGCACTGATCACGTGGCTGATCATGCACTGATCACGTGACTGATCATGCACTGATCACGTGACTGATCATGCACTGATCACGTGGCTGATCATGCACTGATCACGTGGCTGATCATGCACTGATCACGTGACTGATCATGCACTGATCACGTGGCTATCATGCACTGATCACGTGGCTGATCATGCATGATCACGCAGCTATCATGCACTGATCACGTGACTGATCATGCACTGATCACGTGACTGATCATGCACTGATCACGTGGCTATCATGCACTGATCACGTGGCTGATCATGCACTGATCACGTAGCTACCATGTACTGGTCACGTGACTGATCATGCACTGATCACGTGACTGATCATGCACTGATCACGTGGCTGATCATGCACTGATCACGTGGCTGATCATGCACTGATCACGTGGCTGATCATGCACTGATCACGTGACTGATCATGCACTGATCACGTGGCTGATCATGCACTGATCACGTGGCTGATCATGCACTGATCACGTGGCTATCATGCACTGATCACGTGGCTGATCATGCACTGATCACGTGCTATCATGCACTGATCACGTGACTGATCATGCACTGATCACGTGACTGATCATGCACTGATCACGTGGCTGATCATGCACTGATCACGTGGCTGATCATCACACGATCACGTGACTGATCATGCACTGATCACGTGACTGATCATGCACTGATCACGTGGCTATCATGCACTGATCACGTGGCTATCATGCACTGATCACGTGGCTGATCACACGATCACGTGACTGATCATGCACTGATCACGTGACTGATCATGCACTGATCACGTGACTGATCATGCACTGATCACGTGACTGATCATGCACTGATCACGTGACTGATCATGCACTGATCACGTGGCTATCATGCACTGATCACGTGGCTGATCATGCACTGATCACGCAGCTATCATGCACTGATCACGTGACTGATCATGCACTGATCACGTGACTGATCATGCACTGATCACGTGGCTTATCATGCATGATCATGTGACTGATCATGTGCTGATCATGTTTGGTGTCACACACTGATCATGTGCCTCTGGAGGCAATGAACATAGAGCTGAGTAGGCACGAATCAGTCAGCAGGCTATAATCATGGAACTCAGCTCTGAGAAATCATGCTGCTCAGCTGGCAATAATCAAGTAGATGAGCAGGCAGGAATTACGCAGCACAGGTGGCAATTGTCAAGCAGATGACAGGCAGGAATCATGCAGCTCAGCTGGCAATTGTCAAGCAGATGAGCAGACAGTAATCACGCAGCTCAGCAGGCCCTGATCACGTGACTGAGCATGCACTGATCACGTGGCTGATCATACACTGATCACGTGACTGATCATGCACTGATCACGTGACTGATCATGCACTGATCACGTGGCTATCATGCACTGATCACGTGGCTGACATGCACTGATCACGTGGCTGATCATGCACTGATCACGTGGCTGATCATGCACTGATCACGTGACTGATCATGCACTGATCACGTGGCTGATCATGCACTGATCACGTGGCTATCATGCACTGCTCACGTGGCTGATCATGCATGATCACGCAGCTACCATGTACTGGTCACGTGACTGATCATGCACTGATCACGTGACTGATCATGCACTGATCACGTGGCTATCATGCACTATCACGTGGCTGATCATGCAATGATCATGTAGCTACCATGTACTGGTCACGTGAATGATCATGCACTGATCACGTGACTGATCATGCACTGATCACGTGGCTGATCATACACTGATCATGTGACTGATCATGCACTGATCACGTGGCTGATCATGCACTGATCCGTGACTGAGCATGGACTGATCACATGACTATCATGTAGTGATCACGTGACTTAATGGCGCTGATCATGTGACTGATCATGCACTGATCATGTTTGCTATCATACACTGATCATGTGCCTCTGGAGGCAATAAACAAAGAGCTGAGTAGGCACGAATCAAACAGTCAGCAGGCAATAATCATGGAACTCAGTGTGAGGAATCATGCTGCTCAGCTGGCAATAATCAAGCAGCTGAGCAGGCAGGAATTACGCAGCACAGCTGGCAATTGTCAAGCAGATGACAGGCAGGAATCGTGCAGCTCAGCTGGCAATTGTCAAGCAGATGAGCAGACAGTAATCACGCAGCTCAGCAGGCCCTGATCACGTGACTGAGCATGCACTGTTCACGTGGCTGATCATACACTGATCACGTGATTGATCATGCACTGATCACTTGGATATCATGCACTGATCACGTGGCTGATCATACACTGTTCACGTGTCTGACCATGCACTGATCACGTGGCTGATCATACACTGCTCACGTAACTGATCATGCACTGATCACGTGGCTATCATGCACTGATCACGTGGCTGATCATGCACTGATCACGTGGCTGATCATACACTGATCACGTGACTGATCATGCACTGATCACGTGGCTATCATGCACTGATCACGTGGCTGATCATGCACTGATCACGTGGCTGATCACACACTGTCACGTGACTATCATGCACTGATCACGTGGCACTCATGCACTGATCACGTGGCTGATCATACACTGATCACGTGACTGATCATGCACTGATCACGTGGCTATCATGCACTGATCACGTGGCTGATCATGCAATGATCACGTAGCTACCATGTACTGGTCACGTGACTGATCATGCACTGATCACGTAAATGATCATGCACTGATCACGTGGCTGATCATGCACTGATCACGTGACTGATCATGCACTGATCACGTGGCTGATCATGCACTGATCACGTGGCTGATCATGCACTGATCACGTGGCTGATCATGCACTGATCACGTGGCTGATCATGCACTGATCACGTGACTGATCATGCACTGATCACGTGACTGATCATGCACTGATCACGTGGCTATCATGCACTGATCACGTGGCTGATCATGCACTGATCACGTGACTGATCATGCACTGATCACGTGACTGATCATGCACTGATCACGTGACTGATCATGCACTGATCACGTGGCTGATCATGCACTGATCACGTGGCTGATCACACATGATCACGTGACTGATCATGCACTGATCACGTGGCTGATCATGCACTGATCACGTGGCTGATCATGCACTGATCACGTGGCTATCATGCACTGATCACGTGGCTGATCATGCACTGATCACGTGGCTATCATGCACTGATCACGTGACTGATCATGCACTGATCACGTGAATTGATCATGCACTGATCACGTGGCTGATCATGCACTGATCACGTGGCTGATCATGCACTGATCACGTGACTGATCATGCACTGATCACGTGACTGATCATGCACTGATCACGTGGCTATCATGCACTGATCACGTGGCTATCATGCACTGATCACGTGGCTGATCACACGTATCACGTGACTGATCATGCACTGATCACGTGGCTATCATGCACTGATCACGTGGCTATCATGCACTGATCACGTGGCTGATCATGCAATGATCACGTAGCTACCATGCACTGATCACGTGACTGATCATGCACTGATCACGTGACTGATCATGCACTGATCACGTGACTGATCATGCACTGATCACGTGACTGATCATGCACTGATCACGTGACTGATCATGCACTGATCACGTGGCTATCATGCACTGATCACGTGGCTGATCATGCACTGATCACGCAGCTACCATGCACTGATCACGTGACTGATCATGCACTGATCACATAATTGATCATGCACTGATCACGTGGCTTATCATGCACTGATCATGTGACTGATCATGTGCTGATCATGTTTGGTGTCACACACTGATCATGTGCCTCTGGAGGCAATGAACATAGAGCTGAGTAGGCAGGAATCAGTCAGCAGGCTATAATCATGGAACTCACTCTGAGAAATCATGCTGCTCAGCTGGCAATAATCAAGTAGATGAGCAGGCAGGAATTACGCAGCACAGGTGGCAATTGTCAAGCAGATGACAGGCAGGAATCATGCAGCTCAGCTGGCAATTGTCAAGCAGATGAGCAGACAGTAATCACGCAGCTCAGCAGGCCCTGATCACGTGACTGATCATGCACTGATCACGTGGCTGATCATACACTGATCACGTGACTGATCATGCACTGATCACGTGACTGATCATGCACTGATCACGTGGCTATCATGCACTGATCACGTGGCTGACATGCACTGATCACGTGGCTGATCATGCACTGATCACGTGGCTGATCATGCACTGATCACGTGACTGATCATGCACTGATCACGTGTCTGATCATGCACTGATCACGTGGCTATCATGCACTGCTCACGTGGCTGATCATGCATGATCACGCAGCTACCATGTACTGGTCACATGACTGATCATGCACTGATCACGTGACTGATCATGCACTGATCACGTGGCTATCATGCACTACTCACGTGGCTGATCATGCAATGATCATGTAGCTACCATGTACAGGTCACGTGAATGATCATGCACTGATCACGTGACTGATCATGCACTGATCACGTGGCTGATCATACACTGATCATGTGACTGATCATGCACTGATCACGTGGCTGATCATGCACTGATACCGTGACTGAGCATGGACTGATCACATGACTATCATGTAGTGATCACGTGACTTAATGGCGCTGATCATGTGACTGATCATGCGCTGATCATGTTTGCTATCATACACTGATCATGTGCCTCTGGAGGCAATAAACAAAGAGCTGAGTAGGCACGAATCAAACAGTCAGCAGGCAATAATCATGGAACTCAGCTGTGAGGAATCATGCTGCTCAGCTGGCAATAATCAAGCAGCTGAGCAGGCAGGAATTACGCAGCACAGCTGGCAATTGTCAAGCAGATGACAGGCAGGAATCGTGCAGCTCAGCTGGCAATTGTCAAGCAGATGAGCAGACAGTAATCACGCAGCTCAGCAGGCCCTGATCACGTGACTGAGCATGCACTGTTCACGTGGCTGATCATACACTGATCACGTGATTGATCATGCACTGATCACTTGGATATCATGCACTGATCACGTGGCTGATCATACACTGTTCACGTGTCTGACCATGCACTGATCACGTGGCTGATCATACACTGCTCACGTAACTGATCATGCACTGATCACGTGGCTATCATGCACTGATCACGTGGCTGAACATGCACTGTTCACGTGGCTGATCACACACCTGTCACGTGACATATCATGCACTGATCACGTGGCACTCATGCACTGATCACGTGGCTGATCATACTCTGCTCACGTAACTCATGCACACATCACGTGGCTATCATGCACTGCTCACGTGGCTCGTCATGGAATGATCACGTAGCTACCATATACTGGTCACGTGACTGATCATGCACAGATCACGTAAATGATCATGCACTGTTCACGTGACTGATCATGTACTGATCACGTGACTGATCATGCACTGATCACGTGGCTGATCATGCACTGATCACGTGGCTGATCATGCACTGATCACGTGGCTGATCATGCACTGATCACGTGGCTGATCATGCACTGATCACGTGACTGATCATGCACTGATCACGTGACTGATCATGCACTGATCACGTGGCTATCATGCACTGATCACGTGGCTGATCATGCACTGATCACGTGACTGATCATGCACTGATCACGTGGCTGATCATGCACTGATCACGTGACTGATCATGCACTGATCACGTGGCTGATCATGCACTGATCACGTGGCTGATCACACTGATCACGTGACTGATCATGCACTGATCACGTGGCTGATCATGCACTGATCACGTGGCTATCATGCACTGATCACGTGGCTATCATGCACTGATCACGTGGCTGATCATGCACTGATCACGTGGCTATCATGCACTGATCACGTGACTGATCATGCACTGATCACGTGACTGATCATGCACTGATCACGTGGCTGATCATGCACTGATCACGTGGCTGATCATGCACTGATCACGTGACTGATCATGCACTGATCACGTGACTGATCATGCACTGATCACGTGGCTATCATGCACTGATCACGTGGATCATGCACTGATCACGTGGCTGATCACACGATCACGTGACTGATCATGCACTGATCACGTGGCTGATCATGCACTGATCACGTGGCTATCATGCACTGATCACGTGGCTGATCATGCAATGATCACGTAGCTACCATGCACTGATCACGTGACTGATCATGCACTGATCACGTGATTGATCATGCACTGATCACGTGACTGATCATGCACTGATCACGTGACTGATCATGCACTGATCACGTGACTGATCATGCACTGATCACGTGACTATCATGCACTGATCACGTGGCTGATCATGCACTGATCACGCAGCTACCATGCACTGATCACATGACTGATCATGCACTGATCACATGACTGATCATGCACTGATCACGTGGCTTATCATGCACTGATCATGTGACTGATCATGTGCTGATCATGTTTGGTGTCATACACTGATCATGTGCCTCTGGAGGCAATGAACAAAGAGCTGAGTAGGCACGAATCAGTCAGCAGGCAATAATCATGGAACTCAGCTCTGAGAAATCATGCTGCTCAGCTGGCAATAATCAAGCAGCTGAGCAGGCAGGAATTACGCAGCACAGCTGGCAATTGTCAAGCAGATGACAGGCAGGAATCGTGCAGCTCAGCTGGCAATTGTCAAGCAGATGAGCAGACAGTAATCACGCAGCTCAGCAGGCCCTGATCACGTGACTGAGCATGCACTGTTCACGTGGCTGATCATACACTGATCACGTGACTGATCATGCACTGATCACGTGACTGATCATGCACTGATCACGTGGCTATCATGCACTGATCACGTGGCTGACATGCACTGATCACGTGGCTGATCATGCACTGATCACGTGGCTGATCATGCACTGATCACGTGACTGATCATGCACTGATCACGTGGCTGATCATGCACTGATCACGTGGCTGATCATGCACTGATCACGCAGCTATCATGCACTGATCACGTGACTGATCATGCACTGATCACGTGACTGATCATGCACTGATCACGTGGCTATCATGCACTGATCACGTGGCTGATCATGCACTGATCACGTAGCTATCATGCACTGATCACGTGACTGATCATGCACTGATCACGTGACTGATCATGCACTGATCACGTGACTGATCATGCACTGATCACGTGGCTGATCATGCACTGATCACGTGGCTGATCATGCACTGATCACGTGACTGATCATGCACTGATCACGTGACTGATCATGCACTGATCACGTGGCTATCATGCACTGATCACGTGGCTGATCATGCACTGATCACGTGCCTGATCATGCACTGATCACATGACTGATCATGCACTGATCACGTGACTGATCATGCACTGATCACGTGGCTATCATGCACTACTCACGTGGCTGATCATGCAATGATCATGTAGCTACCATGTACTGGTCACGTGACTGATCATACACCCATCAGGTGACTGATCATGCACTGATCACGTGGCTGATCATGCACTGATCACCTGACTGATCATGCACTGATCACGTGACTGATCATGCACTGATCACATGGCTATCATGCACTGATCACGTGGCTGATCATGCACTGATCACGTGGCTGATCATGCACTGATACCGTGACTGAGCATGGACTGATCACATGACTATCATGTAGTGATCACGTGACTTAATGGCGCTGATCATGTGACTGATCATGCGCTGATCATGTTTGCTATCATACACTGATCATGTGCCTCTGGAGGCAATAAACAAAGAGCTGAGTAGGCACGAATCAAACAGTCAGCAGGCAATAATCATGGAACTCAGGTGTGAGGAATCATGCTGCTCAGCTGGCAATAATCAAGCAGCTGAGCAGGCAGGAATTACGCAGCACAGCTGGCAATTGTCAAGCAGATGACAGGCAGGAATCGTGCAGCTCAGCTGGCAATTGTCAAGCAGATGAGCAGACAGTAATCACGCAGCTCAGCAGGCCCTGATCACGTGACTGAGCATGCACTGTTCACGTGGCTGATCATACACTGATCACGTGATGATCATGCACTGATCACGTGGATATCATGCACTGATCACGTGGCTGATCATACACTGTTCACGTGTCTGATCATGCACTGATCACGTGGCTGATCATGCACTGCTCACGTGGCTGATCATGCACTGATCACGTGGCTATCATGCACTGATCACGTGACTGATCATGCACTGATCACGTGGCTGATCATGCACTGATCACGTGACTGATCATGCACTGATCACGTGACTGATCATGCACTGATCACGTGGCTATCATGCACTGCTCACGTGGCTGATCATGCAATGATCACGTAGCTACCATGCACTGGTCACGTGACTGATCATGCACTGATCACGTAATTGATCATGCACTGATCACGTGGCTGATCATGCACTGATCACGTGGCTGATCACACATGATCACGTGACTGATCATGCACTGATCACGTGGCTGATCATGCACTGATCACGTGGCTGATCATGCACTGATCACGTGGCTATCATGCACTGATCACGTGGCTGATCATGCACTGATCACGTAGCTACCATGTACTGGTCACGTGACTGATCATGCACTGATCACGTAATTGATCATGCACTGATCACGTGGCTCATCATGCACTGATCACGTGGCTGATCATGCACGTATCACGTGACTGATCATGCACTGATCACGTGACTGATCATGCACTGATCACGTGGCTATCATGCACTGATCACGTGGATATCATGCACTGATCACGTGGCTGATCACACGTATCACGTGACTGATCATGCACTGATCACGTGACTATCATGCACTGATCACGTGGCTATCATGCACTGATCACGTGGCTGATCATGCAATGATCACGTAGCTACCATGCACTGGTCACGTGACTGATCATGCACTGATCAGTGACTGATCATGCACTGATCACGTGACTGATCATGCACTGATCACGTGACTGATCATGCACTGATCACGTGGCTATCATGCACTGATCACGTGGCTGATCATGCACTGATCACGCAGCTACCATGCACTGATCACGTGACTGATCATGCACTGATCACATGACTGATCATGCACTGATCACGTGGCTTATCATGCATGATCATGTGACTGATCATGTGCTGATCATGTTTGCTATCATACACTGATCATGTGCCTCTGGAGGCAATGAACAAAGAGCTGAGTAGGCACGAATCAGTCAGCAGGCAATAATCATGGAACTCAGCTGTGAGAAATCATGCTGCTCAGCTGGCAATAATCAAGCAGCTGAGCAGGCAGGAATTACGCAGCACAGCTGGCAATTGTCAAGCAGATGACAGGCAGGAATCGTGCAGCTCAGCTGGCAATTGTCAAGCAGATGAGCAGACAGTAATCACGCAGCTCAGCAGGCCCTGATCACGTGACTGAGCATGCACTGTTCACGTGGCTGATCATACACTGATCACGTGACTGATCATGCACTGATCACGTGGCTATCATGCACTGATCACGTGGCTGATCATGCACTGATCACGTGGCTGATCATACACTGCTCACGTAACTGATCATGCACTGATCACGTGGCTATCATGCACTGATCACGTGGCTGATCATGCACTGATCACGTGGCTATCATGCACTGATCACGTGACTGATCATGCACTGATCACGTGAATGATCATGCACTGATCACGTGACTGATCATGCACTGATCACGTGACTGATCATGCACTGATCACGTGGCTATCATGCACTGCTCACGTGGCTGATCATGCAATGATCACGTAGCTACCATGTACTGGTCACGTGACTGATCATGCACTGATCACGTAATTGATCATGCACTGATCACGTGGCTGATCATGCACTGATCACGTGGCTGATCATGCACTGATCACGTGACTGATCATGCACTGATCACGTGGCTGATCATGCACTGATCACGTGGCTGATCATGCACTGATCACGTGGCTATCATGCACTGATCACGTGGCTGATCATGCACTGATCACGTAGCTATCATGCACTGATCACGTGACTGATCATGCACTGATCACGTAATTGATCATGCACTGATCACGTGGCTGATCATGCACTGATCACGTGGCTGATCACACACTGATCACGTGACTGATCATGCACTGATCACGTGACTGATCATGCACTGATCACGTGGCTATCATGCACTGATCACGTGGCTATCATGCACTGATCACGTGGCTGATCATGCACTGATCACGTGACTGATCATGCACTGATCACGTGACTGATCATGCACTGATCACGTGGCTATCATGCACTGATCACGTGGCTGATCATGCAATGATCACGTAGCTACCATGCACTGATCACGTGACTGATCATGCACTGATCACGTGACTGATCATGCACTGATCACGTGACTGATCATGCACTGATCACGTGACTGATCATGCACTGATCACGTGGCTATCATGCACTGATCACGTGGCTGATCATGCACTGATCACGTGGCTATCATGCACTGATCACATGACTGATCATGCACTGATCACATGACTGATCATGCACTGATCACGTGGCTTATCATGCATTGATCATGTGACTGATCATGTGCTGATCATGTTTGGTGTCATACACTGATCATGTGCCTCTGGAGGCAATGAACAAAGAGCTGAGTAGGCACGAATCAGTCAGCAGGCAATAATCATGGAACTCAGCTGTGAGAAATCATGCTGCTCAGCTGGCAATAATCAAGCAGCTGAGCAGGCAGGAATTACGCAGCACAGCTGGCAATTGTCAAGCAGATGACAGGCAGGAATCGTGCAGCTCAGCTGGCAATTGTCAAGCAGATGAGCAGACAGTAATCACGCAGCTCAGCAGGCCCTGATCACGTGACTGAGCATGCACTGTTCACGTGGCTGATCATACACTGATCACGTGACTGATCATGCACTGATCACGTGACTGATCATGCACTGATCACGTGGCTGATCATGCACTGATCACGTGGCTGACATGCACTGATCACGTGGCTGATCATGCACTGATCACGTGGCTGATCATGCACTGATCACGTGACTGATCATGCACTGATCACGTGGCTGATCATGCACTGATCACGTGGCTATCATGCACTGATCACGTGGCTGATCATGCATGATCACGCAGCTACCATGTACTGTCACGTGACTGATCATGCACTGATCACGTGACTGATCATGCACTGATCACGTGGCTATCATGCACTGATCACGTGGCTGATCATGCACTGATCACGTAGCTATCATGCACTGATCACGTGACTGATCATGCACTGATCACGTGACTGATCATGCACTGATCACGTAATTGATCATGCACTGATCACGTGGCTGATCATGCACTGATCACGTGGCTGATCATGCACTGATCACGTGACTGATCATGCACTGATCACGTGACTGATCATGCACTGATCACGTGGCTATCATGCACTGATCACGTGGCTGATCATGCACTGATCACGTGCCTGATCATGCACTGATCACATGACTGATCATGCACTGATCACGTGACTGATCATGCACTGATCACGTGGCTATCATGCACTACTCACGTGGCTGATCATGCAATGATCATGTAGCTACCATGTACAGGTCACGTGACTGATCATACACCCATCAGGTGACTGATCATGCACTGATCACGTGGCTGATCATGCACTGATCACCTGCCTGATCATGCACTGATCACGTGACTGATCATGCACTGATCACATGGCTATCATGAACTGATCACGTGGCTGATCATGCACTGATCACGTGGCTGATCATGCACTGATACCGTGACTGAGCATGGACTGATCACATGACTATCATGTAGTGATCACGTGACTTAATGGCGCTGATCATGTGACTGATCATGCGCTGATCATGTTTGCTATCATACACTGATCATGTGCCTCTGGAGGCAATAAACAAAGAGCTGAGTAGGCACGAATCAAACAGTCAGCAGGCAATAATCATGGAACTCAGGTGTGAGGAATCATGCTGCTCAGCTGGCAATAATCAAGCAGCTGAGCAGGCAGGAATTACGCAGCACAGCTGGCAATTGTCAAGCAGATGACAGGCAGGAATCGTGCAGCTCAGCTGGCAATTGTCAAGCAGATGAGCAGACAGTAATCACGCAGCTCAGCAGGCCCTGATCACGTGACTGAGCATGCACTGTTCACGTGGCTGATCATACACTGATCACGTGATGATCATGCACTGATCACGTGGATATCATGCACTGATCACGTGGCTGATCATACACTGTTCACGTGTCTGACCATGCACTGATCACGTGGCTGATCATACACTGCTCACGTAACTGATCATGCACTGATCACGTGGCTATCATGCACTGATCACGTGGCTGAACATGCACTGTTCACGTGGCTGATCACACACCTGTCACGTGACATATCATGCACTGATCACGTGGCACTCATGCTGATCATACTCTGCTCACGTAACTCATCATGCACACATCACGTGGCTATCATGCACTGCTCACGTGGCTGTCATGGAATGATCACGTAGCTACCATATACTGGTCACGTGACTGATCATGCACTGATCACGTAAATGATCATGCACTGTCACGTGACTGATCATGTACTGATCACGTGACTGATCATGCACTGATCACGTGGCTGATCATGCACTGATCACGTGGCTGATCATGCACTGATCACGTGGCTGATCATGCACTGATCACGTGGCTGATCATGCACTGATCACGTGACTGATCATGCACTGATCACGTGACTGATCATGCACTGATCACGTGGCTATCATGCACTGATCACGTGGCTGATCATGCACTGATCACGTGACTGATCATGCACTGATCACGTGACTGATCATGCACTGATCACGTGACTGATCATGCACTGATCACGTGGCTGATCATGCACTGATCACGTGGCTATCATGCACTGATCACGTGGCTGATCATGCACTGATCACGTGACTGATCATGCACTGATCACGTGGCTGATCATGCACTGATCACGTGGCTGATCATGCACTGATCACGTGACTGATCATGCACTGATCACGTGACTGATCATGCACTGATCACGTGGCTGATCATGCACTGATCACGTGGCTGATCATGCACTGATCACGTGGCTGATCATGCACTGATCACGTGACTGATCATGCACTGATCACGTGGCTATCATGCACTGATCACGTGGCTATCATGCACTGATCACGTGGCTGATCATGCACTGATCACGTGGCTATCATGCACTGATCACGTGACTGATCATGCACTGATCACGTGACTGATCATGCACTGATCACGTGACTGATCATGCACTGATCACGTGGCTTATCATGCACTGATCATGTGACTGATCATGTGCTGATCATGTTTGGTGTCATACACTGATCATGTGCCTCTGGAGGCAATGAACAAAGAGCTGAGTAGGCACGAATCAGTCAGCAGGCAATAATCATGGAACTCAGCTGTGAGGAATCATGCTGCTCAGCTGGCAATAATCAAGCAGATGAGCAGGCAGGAATTACGCAGCACAGGCTGGCAATTGTCAAGCAGATGACAGGCAGGAATCGTGCAGCTCAGCTGGCAATTGTCAAGCAGATGAGCAGACAGTAATCACGCAGCTCAGCAGGCCATGATCACGTGACTGAGCATGCACTGTTCACGTGGCTGATCATACACTGATCACGTGACTGATCATGCACTGATCACGTGACTGATCATGCACTGATCACGTGGCTGATCATGCACTGATCACGTGGCTGATCATGCACTGATCACGTGGCTGATCATGCACTGATCACGTGGCTGATCATGCACTGATCACGTGACTGATCATGCACTGATCACGTGGCTGATCATGCACTGATCACGTGGCTGATCATGCACTGATCACGTGGCTGATCATGCACTGATCACGTGACTGATCATGCACTGATCACGTGGCTGATCATGCACTGATCACGTGGCTGATCATGCACTGATCACGTGACTGATCATGCACTGATCACGTGACTGATCATGCACTGATCACGTGGCTGATCATGCACTGATCACGTGGCTGATCATGCACTGATCACGTGACTGATCATGCACTGATCACGGGCTATCATGCACTGACACATGACTGATCATGCACTGATCACGTGGATGATCATGCACTGATCACGTGACTGATCATGCACTGATCACGTGGCTATCATGCACTACTCACGTGGCTGATCATGCAATGATCATGTAGCTACCATGTACTGGTCACGTGACTGATCATACACCCATCAGGTGACTGATCATGCACTGATCACGTGGCTGATCATGCACTGATCACGTGACTGATCATGCACTGATCACGTGACTGATCATGCACTGATCACGTGGCTATCATGCACTGATCACTGGCTGATCATGCACTGATCACGTGGCTGATCATGCACTGATACCGTGACTGAGCATGGACTGATCACATGACTATCATGTAGTGATCACGTGACTTAATGGCACTGATCATGTGACTGATCATGCACTGATCATGTTTGCTATCATACACTGATCATGTGCCTCTGGAGGCAATAACAAAGAGCTGAGTAGGCACGAATCAAACAGTCAGCAGGCAATAATCATGGAACTCAGGTGTGAGGAATCATGCTGCTCAGCTGGCAATAATCAAGCAGCTGAGCAGGCAGGAATTACGCAGCACAGCTGGCAATTGTCAAGCAGATGACAGGCAGGAATCATGCAGCTCAGCTGGCAATTGTCAAGCAGATGAGCAGACAGTAATCACGCAGCTCAGCAGGCCCTGATCACGTGACTGAGCATGCACTGTTCACGTGGCTGATCATACACTGATCACGTGACTGATCATGCACTGATCACGTGACTGATCATGCACTGATCACGTGGCTGATCATGCACTGATCACGTGGCTGATCATGCACTGATCACGTGGCTGATCATGCACTGATCACGTGGCTGATCATGCACTGATCACGTGACTGATCATGCACTGATCACGTGGCTGATCATGCACTGATCACGTGGCTATCATGCACTGATCACGTGACTGATCATGCACTGATCACGCAGCTACCATGCACTGGTCACATGACTGATCATGCACTGATCACGTGACTGATCATGCACTGATCACGTGGCTATCATGCACTACTCACGTGGCTGATCATGCAATGATCATGTAGCTACCATGTACTGGTCACGTGACTGATCATGCACTGATCACGTGACTGATCATGCACTGATCACGTGGCTATCATGCACTGATCACGTGACTGATCATGCACTGATCACGTCTATATCATGCACTGATCACATGACTGATCATGCACTGATCACGTGGCTGATCATGCACTGATACCGTGACTGAGCATGGACTGATCACATGACTATCATGTAGTGATCACGTGACTTAATGGCGCTGATCATGTGACTGATCATGCGCTGATCATGTTTGCTATCATACACTGATCATGTGCCTCTGGAGGCAATAAACAAAGAGCTGAGTAGGCACGAATCAAACAGTCAGCAGGCAATAATCATGGAACTCAGCTGTGAGGAATCATGCTGCTCAGCTGGCAATAATCAAGCAGCTGAGCAGGCAGGAATTACGCAGCACAGCTGGCAATTGTCAAGCAGATGACAGGCAGGAATCGTGCAGCTCAGCTGGCAATTGTCAAGCAGATGAGCAGACAGTAATCACGCAGCTCAGCAGGCCCTGATCACGTGACTGAGCATGCACTGTTCACGTGGCTGATCATACACTGATCACGTGACTGATCATGCACTGATCACTTGGATATCATGCACTGATCACGTGGCTGATCATACACTGATCACGTGTCTGACCATGCACTGATCACGTGGCTGATCATGCACTGATCACGTGACTGATCATGCACTGATCACGTGGCTGATCATGCACTGATCACGTGACTGATCATGCACTGATCACGTGGCTATCATGCACTGATCACGTGGCTGATCATGCACTGATCACGTGGCTGATCACACACCTGTCACGTGACTATCATGCACTGATCACGTGGCACTCATGCACTGATCACGTGGCTGATCATACACTGATCACGTGACTGATCATGCACTGATCACGTGGCTATCATGCACTGATCACGTGGCTGTCATGCAATGATCACGTAGCTACCATATACTGATCACGTGACTGATCATGCACTGATCACGTGAATGATCATGCACTGATCACGTGACTGATCATGCACTGATCACGTGACTGATCATGCACTGATCACGTGGCTGATCATGCACTGATCACGTGGCTGATCATGCACTGATCACGTGGCTGATCATGCACTGATCACGTGACTGATCATGCACTGATCACGTGACTGATCATGCACTGATCACGTGGCTATCATGCACTGATCACGTGGCTGATCATGCACTGATCACGTGACTGATCATGCACTGATCACGTGGCTGATCATGCACTGATCACGTGACTGATCATGCACTGATCACGTGACTGATCATGCACTGATCACGTGGCTGATCATGCACTGATCACGTGACTGATCATGCACTGATCACGTGGCTGATCATGCACTGATCACGTGGCTGATCATGCACTGATCACGTGGCTGATCATGCACTGATCACGTGACTGATCATGCACTGATCACGTGGCTATCATGCACTGATCACGTGGCTGATCATGCACTGATCACGTGGCTGATCATGCACTGATCACGTGACTATCATGCACTGATCACGTGGCACTCATGCACTGATCACGTGGCTGATCATACACTGATCACGTGACTGATCATGCACTGATCACGTGGCTATCATGCACTGATCACGTGGCTGATCATGCAATGATCACGGCTACCATGCACTGATCACGTGACTGATCATGCACTGATCACGTGGCTGATCATGCACTGATCACGTGACTGATCATGCACTGATCACGTGACTGATCATGCACTGATCACGTGGCTATCATGCACTGATCACGTGGCTATCATGCACTGATCACGTGGCTGATCATGCACTGATCACGTAGCTATCATGCACTGATCACGTGACTGATCATGCACTGATCACGTGACTGATCATGCACTGATCACGTGGCTGATCATGCACTGATCACGTGACTGATCATGCACTGATCACGTGGCTGATCATGCACTGATCACGTGGCTATCATGCACTGATCACGTGACTGATCATGCACTGATCACGTGTGATGATCATGCACTGATCACGTGGCTATCATGCACTGATCACGTGGCTATCATGCACTGATCACTGGCTGATCACACACTGATCACGTGACTGATCATGCACTGATCACGTGGCTGATCATGCACTGATCACGTGGCTATCATGCACTGATCACGTGGCTGATCATGCAATGATCACGTAGCTATCATGCACTGATCACGTGACTGATCATGCACTGATCACGTGACTGATCATGCACTGATCACGTGACTGATCATGCACTGATCACGTGACTGATCATGCACTGATCACGTGACTGATCATGCACTGATCACGTGGCTATCATGCACTGATCACGTGGCTGATCATGCACTGATCACGCAGCTACCATGCACTGATCACGTGACTGATCATGCACTGATCACATAACTGATCATGCACTGATCACGTGGCTTATCATGCACTGATCATGTGACTGATCATGTGCTGATCATGTTTGGTGTCATACACTGATCATGTGCCTCTGGAGGCAATGAACAAAGAGCTGAGTAGGCAGGAATCAGTCAGCAGGCTATAATCATGGAACTCAGCTCTGAGAAATCATGCTGCTCAGCTGGCAATAATCAAGTAGATGAGCAGGCAGGAATTACGCAGCACAGGTGGCAATTGTCAAGCAGATGACAGGCAGGAATCGTGCAGCTCAGCTGGCAATTGTCAAGCAGATGAGCAGACAGTAATCACGCAGCTCAGCAGGCCCTGATCACGTGACTGAGCATGCACTGTTCACGTGGCTGATCATACACTGATCACGTGACTGATCATGCACTGATCACGTGGCTATCATGCACTGATCACGTGGCTGATCATGCACTGATCACGTAATGTCATGCACTGATCACGTGGCTATCATGCACTGATCACGTGGCTGATCATGCACTGATCACGTGACTGATCATGCACTGATCACGTGGCTATCATGCACTGATCACGTGGCTGATCATGCACTGATCACGTGACTGATCATGCACTGATCACGTGCTATCATGCACTGATCACATGACTGATCATGCACTGATCACGTGGATGATCATGCACTGATCACGTGACTGATCATGCACTGATCACGTGACTGATCATGCACTGATCACGTGGCTATCATGCACTGATCACGTGGCTGATCATGCACTGATCACGTGACTGATCATGCACTGATCACGTGACTGATCATGCACTGATCACGTGGCTGATCATGCACTGATCACGTGGCTATCATGCACTGATCACGTGACTGATCATGCACTGATCACGTGGCTATCATGCACTGATCACGTGGCTGATCATGCACTGATCACGTGGCTGATCATGCACTGATACCGTGACTGAGCATGGACTGATCACATGACTATCATGTAGTGATCACGTGACTTAATGGCGCTGATCATGTGACTGATCATGCACTGATCATGTTTGCTATCATACACTGATCATGTGCCTCTGGAGGCAATAAACAAAGAGCTGAGTAGGCACGAATCAAACAGTCAGCAGGCAATAATCATGGAACTCAGGTGTGAGGAATCATGCTGCTCAGCTGGCAATAATCAAGCAGCTGAGCAGGCAGGAATTACGCAGCACAGCTGGCAATTGTCAAGCAGATGACAGGCAGGAATCGTGCAGCTCAGCTGGCAATTGTCAAGCAGATGAGCAGACAGTAATCACGCAGCTCAGCAGGCCCTGATCACGTGACTGAGCATGCACTGTTCACGTGGCTGATCATACACTGATCACGTGATTGATCATGCACTGATCACTTGGATATCATGCACTGATCACGTGGCTGATCATACACTGTTCACGTGTCTGACCATGCACTGATCACGTGGCTGATCATACACTGATCACGTAACTGATCATGCACTGATCACGTGGCTGATCATGCACTGATCACGTGGCTGATCATGCACTGATCACGTGGCTGATCATGCACTGATCACGTGACTGATCATGCACTGATCACGTGGCTATCATGCACTGATCACGTGGCTGATCATGCACTGATCACGTGACTGATCATGCACTGATCACGTGACTGATCATGCACTGATCACGTGACTGATCATGCACTGATCACGTGGCTATCATGCACTGATCACGTGGCTGATCATGCACTGATCACGTGGCTGATCATGCACTGATCACGTGACTGATCATGCACTGATCACGTGGCTATCATGCACTGATCACGTGGCTGATCATGCAATGATCACGTAGCTACCATGCACTGGTCACGTGACTGATCATGCACTGATCACGTAATTGATCATGCACTGATCACGTGGCTGATCATGCACTGATCACGTGACTGATCATGCACTGATCACGTGACTGATCATGCACTGATCACGTGGCTGATCATGCACTGATCACGTGGCTGATCATGCATGATCACGCAGCTATCATGCACTGATCACGTGACTGATCATGCACTGATCACATGACTGATCATGCACTGATCACGTGGCTTATCATGCACTGATCATGTGACTGATCATGCGCTGATCATGTTTGGTGTCATACACTGATCATGTGCCTCTGGAGGCAATGAACAAAGAGCTGAGTAGGCAGGAATCAGTCAGCAGGCAATAATCATGGAACTCAGCTCTGAGAAATCATGCTGCTCAGCTGGCAATAATCAAGTAGATGAGCAGGCAGGAATTACGCAGCACAGGTGGCAATTGTCAAGCAGATGACAGGCAGGAATCGTGCAGCTCAGCTGGCAATTGTCAAGCAGATGAGCAGACAGTAATCACGCAGCTCAGCAGGCCCTGATCACGTGACTGAGCATGCACTGTTCACGTGGCTGATCATACACTGATCACGTGACTGATCATGCACTGATCACGTGACTGATCATGCACTGATCACGTGGCTATCATGCACTGATCACGTGGCTGATCATGCACTGATCACGGGACTGATCATGCACTGATCACGCTATCATGCACTGATACATGACTGACATGCACTGATCACGTGGCTGATCATGCACTGATCACGTGACTGATCATGCACTGATCACGTGACTGATCATGCACTGATCACGTGGCTGATCATGCACTGATCACGTGGCTATCATGCACTGATCACGTGGCTGATCATGCAATGATCACGTAGCTACCATGCACTGGTCACGTGACTGATCATGCACTGATCACGTAATTGATCATGCACTGATCACGTGGCTGATCATGCACTGATCACGTGGCTGATCATGCACTGATCACGTGACTGATCATGCACTGATCACGTGACTGATCATGCACTGATCACGTGGCTATCATGCACTGATCACGTGGCTGATCATGCACTGATCACGTGACTGATCATGCACTGATCACGTGGCTGATCATGCACTGATCACGTGACTGATCATGCACTGATCACGTGTCTGATCATGCACTGATCACGTGGCTGATCATGCACTGATCACGTGACTGATCATGCACTGATCACGTGGCTATCATGCACTGATCACGTGGCTGATCATGCACTGATCACGTGGCTGATCATGCACTGATCACGTGACTGATCATGCACTGATCACGTGGCACTCATGCACTGATCACGTGGCTGATCATACACTGATCACGTAACTGATCATGCACTGATCACGTGGCTATCATGCACTGATCACGTGGCTGATCATGCAATGATCACGGCTACCATATACTGATCACGTGACTGATCATGCACTGATCACGTAACTGATCATGCACTGATCACGTGACTGATCATGCACTGATCACGTGACTGATCATGCACTGATCACGTGGCTATCATGCACTGATCACGTGGCTGATCATGCACTGATCACGTGGCTGATCATGCACTGATCACGCTATCATGCACTGATCACGTGACTGATCATGCACTGATCACGTGGCTGATCATGCACTGATCACGTGGCTATCATGCACTGATCACGTGACTGATCATGCACTGATCACGTGGCTATCATGCACTGATCACGTGGCTGATCATGCACTGATCACGCAGCTATCATGCACTGTCACGTGACTGATCATGCACTGATCACGTGACTGATCATGCACTGATCACGTGGCTTATCATGCACTGATCATGTGACTGATCATGCGCTGATCATGTTTGGTATCATACACTGATCATGTGCCTCTGGAGGCAATGAACAAAGAGCTGAGTAGGCAGGAAACAGTCAGCAGGCTATAATCATGGAACTCAGCTCTGAGAAATCATGCTGCTCAGCTGGCAATAATCAAGTAGATGAGCAGGCAGGAATTACGCAGCACAGGTGGCAATTGTCAAGCAGATGAGCAATCACGCAGCTCAGCAGGCACTGATCACGTGACTGAGCATGCACTGTTCACGTGGCTGATCATACACTGATCACGTGACTGATCATGCACTGATCACGTGGCTGATCATGCACTGATCACGTGACTGATCATGCACTGATCACGTGATATCATGCACTGATCACGTGGCTGATCATGCACTGATCACGTGACTGATCATGCACTGATCACGTGACTGATCATGCACTGATCACGTGGCTATCATGCACTGATCACGTGGCTGATCATGCACTGATCACGTGACTGATCATGCACTGATCACGTGGCTATCATGCACTGATCACGTGGCTGATCATGCACTGATCACGTGGCTGATCATGCACTGATCACGTGGCTGATCATGCACTGATCACGTGACTGATCATGCACTGATCACGTGGCTATCATGCACTGATCACGTGGCTGATCATGCACTGATCACGTGACTGATCATGCACTGATCACGTGACTGATCATGCACTGATCACGTGGCTGATCATGCACTGATCACGTGGCTGATCATGCACTGATCACGTGACTGATCATGCACTGATCACGTGGCTGATCATGCACTGATCACGTGGCTGATCATGCACTGATCACGTGACTGATCATGCACTGATCACGTGGCTGATCATGCACTGATCACGTGGCTATCATGCACTGATCACGTGGCTGATCATGCATCACGAGCTATCATGCACTGATCACGTGACTGATCATGCACTGATCACGTGACTGATCATGCACTGATCACGTGGCTATCATGCACTGATCACGTGGCTGATCATGCAATGATCACGTAACTCATGCACTGATCACGTGACTGATCATGCACTGATCACGTGACTGATCATGCACTGATCACGTGGCTGATCATGCACTGATCACGTGACTGATCATGCACTGATCACGTCTATATCATGCACTGATCACGTGACTGATCATGCACTGATCACGTGGCTGATCATGCACTGATCACGTGACTGATCATGCACTGATCACGTGGCTGATCATGCACTGATCACGTGACTGATCATGCACTGATCACGTGGCTATCATGCACTGATCACGTGGCTGATCATGCACTGATCACGTGGCTGATCATGCACTGATCACGTGACTGATCATGCACTGATCACGTGACTGATCATGCACTGATCACGTGGCTATCATGCACTGATCACGTGGCTGATCATGCACTGATCACGTGACTGATCATGCACTGATCACATGACTGATCATGCACTGATCACGTGACTGATCATGCACTGATCACGTGGCTATCATGCACTACTCACGTGGCTGATCATGCAATGATCATGTAGCTACCATGTACAGGTCACGTGACTGATCATACACCCATCAGGTGACTGATCATGCACTGATCACGTGGCTGATCATGCACTGATCACGTGACTGATCATGCACTGATCACGTGATAATCATGCACTGATCACATGGCTATCATGCACTGATCACGTGGCTGATCATGCACTGATCACGTGGCTGATCATGCACTGATACCGTGACTGAGCATGGACTGATCACATGACTATCATGTAGTGATCACGTGACTTAATGGCGCTGATCATGTGACTGATCATGCGCTGATCATGTTTGCTATCATACACTGATCATGTGCCTCTGGAGGCAATAAACAAAGAGCTGAGTAGGCACGAATCAAACAGTCAGCAGGCAATAATCATGGAACTCAGGTGTGAGGAATCATGCTGCTCAGCTGGCAATAATCAAGCAGCTGAGCAGGCAGGAATTACGCAGCACAGCTGGCAATTGTCAAGCAGATGACAGGCAGGAATCGTGCAGCTCAGCTGGCAATTGTCAAGCAGATGAGCAGACAGTAATCACGCAGCTCAGCAGGCCCTGATCACGTGACTGAGCATGCACTGTTCACGTGGCTGATCATGCACTGATCACGTGATGATCATGCACTGATCACGTGGATATCATGCACTGATCACGTGGCTGATCATACACTGCTCACGTAACTGATCATGCACTGATCACGTGGCTATCATGCACTGATCACGTGGCTGATCATGCACTGATCACGTGGCTGATCACACACTGTCACGTGACTATCATGCACTGATCACGTGGCACTCATGCACTGATCACGTGGCTGATCATACACTGATCACGTAACTGATCATGCACACATCACGTGGCTATCATGCACTGATCACGTGGCTGATCACACATGATCACGTGACTGATCATGCACTGATCACGTGGCATCATGCACTGATCACGTGGCTGATCATGCACTGATCACGTGACTGATCATGCACTGATCACGTGGCTATCATGCACTGCTCACGTGGCTGATCATGCAATGATCACGTAGCTACCATGTACTGGTCACGTGACTGATCATGCACTGATCACGTGAATGATCATGCACTGATCACGTGACTGATCATGCACTGATCACGTGACTGATCATGCACTGATCACGTGGCTGATCATGCACTGATCACGTGGCTGATCATGCACTGATCACGTGGCTGATCATGCACTGATCACGTGGCTGATCATGCACTGATCACGTGACTGATCATGCACTGATCACGTGACTGATCATGCACTGATCACGTGGCTATCATGCACTGATCACGTGGCTGATCATGCACTGATCACGTGACTGATCATGCACTGATCACGTGACTGATCATGCACTGATCACGTGACTGATCATGCACTGATCACGTGGCTATCATGCACTGATCACGTGGCTATCATGCACTGATCACGTGGCTGATCATGCACTGATCACGTGACTGATCATGCACTGATCACGTGGCTGATCATGCACTGATCACGTGGCTATCATGCACTGATCACGTGGCTGATCATGCACTGATCACGTGCTATCATGCACTGATCACGTGACTGATCATGCACTGATCACGTGACTGATCATGCACTGATCACGTGGCTATCATGCACTGATCACGTGGCTGATCATGCACTGATCACGTGACTGATCATGCACTGATCACGGGCTATCATGCACTGATACATGACTCATGCACTGATCACGTGGCTGATCATGCACTGATCACGTGACTGATCATGCACTGATCACGTGACTGATCATGCACTGATCACGTGGCTGATCATGCACTGATCACGTGGCTGATCATGCACTGATCACGTGACTGATCATGCACTGATCACGTGGCTGATCATGCACTGATCACGTGACTGATCATGCACTGATCACGTGGCTGATCATGCACTGATCACGTGACTGATCATGCACTGATCACGTGGCTGATCATGCACTGATCACGTGTCTGATCATGCACTGATCACGTGGCTGATCATGCACTGATCACGTGACTGATCATGCACTGATCACGTGGCTATCATGCACTGATCACGTGGCTGATCATGCACTGATCACGTGGCTGATCACACACTGATCACGTGACTATCATGCACTGATCACGTGGCACTCATGCACTGATCACGTGGCTGATCATACACTGATCACGTGACTGATCATGCACTGATCACGTGGCTATCATGCACTGCTCACGTGGCTGATCATGCAATGATCACGTAGCTACCATATACTGGTCACGTGACTGATCATGCACTGATCACGTAAATGATCATGCACTGATCACGTGACTGATCATGCACTGATCACGTGACTGATCATGCACTGATCACGTGGCTATCATGCACTGATCACGTGGCTATCATGCACTGATCACGTGGCTGATCATGCACTGATCACGTGCTGATCATGCACTGATCACGTGACTGATCATGCACTGATCACGTGGCTGATCATGCACTGATCACGTGGCTATCATGCACTGATCACGTGACTGATCATGCACTGATCACGTGGCTATCATGCACTGATCACGTGGCTGATCATGCACTGATCACGCAGCTACCATGCACTGTCACATGACTGATCATGCACTGATCACGTGACTGATCATGCACTGATCACGTGGCTTATCATGCACTGATCATGTGACTGATCATGCACTGATCATGTTTGGTGTCATACACTGATCATGTGCCTCTGGAGGCAATGAACAAAGAGCTGAGTAGGCACGAAATCAGTCAGCAGGCTATAATCATGGAACTCAGCTCTGAGAAATCATGCTGCTCAGCTGGCAATAATCAAGTAGATGAGCAGGCAGGAATTACGCAGCACAGGTGGCAATTGTCAAGCAGATGAGCAATCACGCAGCTCAGCAGGCACTGATCACGTGACTGAGCATGCACTGATCACGTGGCTGATCATGCACTGATCACGTGACTGATCATGCACTGATCACGTGGCTGATCATGCACTGATCACGTGACTGATCATGCACTGATCACGTAATATCATGCACTGATCACGTGGCTGATCATGCACTGATCACGTGACTGATCATGCACTGATCACGTGACTGATCATGCACTGATCACGTGGCTATCATGCACTGATCACGTGGCTGATCATGCACTGATCACGTGACTGATCATGCACTGATCACGTGGCTATCATGCACTGATCACGTGGCTGATCATGCACTGATCACGTGGCTGATCATGCACTGATCACGTGGCTGATCATGCACTGATCACGTGACTGATCATGCACTGATCACGTGGCTATCATGCACTGATCACGTGGCTGATCATGCACTGATCACGTGACTGATCATGCACTGATCACGTGACTGATCATGCACTGATCACGTGGCTATCATGCACTGATCACGTGGCTGATCATGCACTGATCACGTGCCTGATCATGCACTGATCACGTGGCTGATCATGCACTGATCACGTGACTGATCATGCACTGATCACGTGTCTGATCATGCACTGATCACGTGGCTATCATGCACTGCTCACGTGGCTGATCATGCATGATCACGCAGCTACCATGTACTGGTCACATGACTGATCATGCACTGATCACGTGACTGATCATGCAGTGATCACGTGGCTATCATGCACTACTCACGTGGCTGATCATGCAATGATCATGTAGCTACCATGTACAGGTCACGTGAATGATCATACACCCATCAGGTGACTGATCATGCACTGATCACGTGGCTATCATGCACTGATCACGAGACTGATCATGCACTGATCACGTCTATATCATGCACTGATCACATGACTGCCCATGCACTGATCACGTGGATGATCATACACTAATCATGTGACAGATCATGCACTGATCACGTGGCTGATCATGCACTGATACCGTGACTGAGCATGGACTGATCACATGACTATCATGTAGTGATCACGTGACTTAATGGCGCTGATCATGTGACTGATCATGCGCTGATCATGTTTGCTATCATACACTGATCATGTGCCTCTGGAGGCAATAAACAAAGAGCTGAGTAGGCACGAATCAAACAGTCAGCAGGCAATAATCATGGAACTCAGCTGTGAGGAATCATGCTGCTCAGCTGGCAATAATCAAGCAGCTGAGCAGGCAGGAATTACGCAGCACAGCTGGCAATTGTCAAGCAGATGACAGGCAGGAATCGTGCAGCTCAGCTGGCAATTGTCAAGCAGATGAGCAGACAGTAATCACGCAGCTCAGCAGGCCCAGATCACGTGACTGAGCATGCACTGTTCACGTGGCTGATCATACACTGATCACGTGATTGATCATGCACTGATCACTTGGATATCATGCACTGATCACGTGGCTGATCATACACTGTTCACGTGTCTGACCATGCACTGATCACGTGGCTGATCATACACTGCTCACGTAACTGATCATGCACTGATCACGTGGCTATCATGCACTGATCACGTGGCTGATCATGCACTGATCACGTGGCTGATCACACACTGTCACGTGACTATCATGCACTGATCACGTGACTGATCATGCACTGATCACGTGGCTATCATGCACTGATCACGTGGCTGATCATGCACTGATCACGTGACTGATCATGCACTGATCACATGACTGATCATGCACTGATCACGTGACTGATCATGCACTGATCACGTGGCTATCATGCACTACTCACGTGGCTGATCATGCAATGATCACGTAGCTACCATGTACTGGTCACGTGACTGATCATGCACTGATCACGTGACTGATCATGCACTGATCACGTGGCTGATCATGCACTGATCACGTGACTGATCATGCACTGATCACGTGATGATCATGCACTGATCACGTGGCTATCATGCACTGATCACGTGGCTGATCATGCACTGATCACGTGGCTGATCATGCACTGATACCGTGACTGAGCATGGACTGATCACATGACTATCATGTAGTGATCACGTGACTTAATGGCACTGATCATGTGACTGATCATGCGCTGATCATGTTTGCTATCATACACTGATCATGTGCCTCTGGAGGCAATAAACAAAGAGCTGAGTAGGCACGAATCAAACAGTCAGCAGGCAATAATCATGGAACTCAGGTGTGAGGAATCATGCTGCTCAGCTGGCAATAATCAAGCAGCTGAGCAGGCAGGAATTACGCAGCACAGCTGGCAATTGTCAAGCAGATGACAGGCAGGAATCATGCAGCTCAGCTGGCAATTGTCAAGCAGATGAGCAGACAGTAATCACGCAGCTCAGCAGGCCCTGATCACGTGACTGAGCATGCACTGTTCACGTGGCTGATCATGCACTGATCACGTGATGATCATGCACTGATCACGTGGATATCATGCACTGATCACGTGGCTGATCATACACTGATCACGTGACTGATCATGCACTGATCACGTGGCTATCATGCACTGATCACGTGGCTGATCATGCACTGATCACGTGGCTGATCACACACTGTCACGTGACTATCATGCACTGATCACGTGGCACTCATGCACTGATCACGTGGCTGATCATACACTGATCACGTAACTGATCATGCACTGATCACGTGGCTATCATGCACTGATCACGTGGCTGATCACATGATCACGTGACTGATCATGCACTGATCACGTGGCATCATGCACTGATCACGTGGCTGATCATACACTGATCACGTGACTGATCATGCACTGATCACGTGGCTATCATGCACTGATCACGTGGCTGATCATGCAATGATCACGTAGCTACCATATACTGATCACGTGACTGATCATGCACTGATCACGTGAATGATCATGCACTGATCACGTGACTGATCATGCACTGATCACGTGACTGATCATGCACTGATCACGTGGCTGATCATGCACTGATCACGGACTGATCATGCACTGATCACGTGGCTGATCATGCACTGATCACGTGGCTGATCATGCACTGATCACGTGACTGATCATGCACTGATCACGTGACTGATCATGCACTGATCACGTGGCTATCATGCACTGATCACGTGGCTGATCATGCACTGATCACGTGACTGATCATGCACTGATCACGTGACTGATCATGCACTGATCACGTGACTGATCATGCACTGATCACGTGGCTATCATGCACTGATCACGTGGCTATCATGCACTGATCACGTGGCTGATCATGCACTGATCACGTGACTGATCATGCACTGATCACGTGGCTGATCATGCACTGATCACGTGGCTATCATGCACTGATCACGTGGCTGATCATGCAATGATCACGTAGCTATCATGCACTGGTCACGTGACTGATCATGCACTGATCACGTGACTGATCATGCACTGATCACGTGACTGATCATGCACTGATCACGTGACTGATCATGCACTGATCACGTGACTGATCATGCACTGATCACGTGGCTATCATGCACTGATCACGTGGCTGATCATGCACTGATCACGCAGCTACCATGTACTGGTCACGTGACTGATCATGCACTGATCACATGACTGATCATGCACTGATCACGTGGCTTATCATGCACTGATCATGTGACTGATCATGCGCTGATCATGTTTGGTATCATACACTGATCATGTGCCTCTGGAGGCAATGAACAAAGAGCTGAGTAGGCAGGAATCAGTCAGCAGGCAATAATCATGGAACTCAGCTCTGAGAAATCATGCTGCTCAGCTGGCAATAATCAAGCAGATGAGCAGGCAGGAATTACGCAGCACAGCTGGCAATTGTCAAGCAGATGACAGGCAGGAATCGTGCAGCTCAGCTGGCAATTGTCAAGCAGATGAGCAGACAGTAATCACGCAGCTCAGCAGGCCCTGATCACGTGACTGAGCATGCACTGTTCACGTGGCTGATCATACACTGATCACGTGACTGATCATGCACTGATCACGTGACTGATCATGCACTGATCACGTGGCTATCATGCACTGATCACGTGGCTGATCATGCACTGATCACGGGACTGATCATGCACTGATCACGTGCTATCATGCACTGACACATGACTGACATGCACTGATCACGTGGCTGATCATGCACTGATCACGTGACTGATCATGCACTGATCACGTGACTGATCATGCACTGATCACGTGGCTGATCATGCACTGATCACGTGGCTGATCATGCACTGATCACGTGACTGATCATGCACTGATCACGTGGCTGATCATGCACTGATCACGTGACTGATCATGCACTGATCACGTGGCTGATCATGCACTGATCACGTGACTGATCATGCACTGATCACGTGGCTGATCATGCACTGATCACGTGACTGATCATGCACTGATCACGTGGCTGATCATGCACTGATCACGTGACTGATCATGCACTGATCACGTGGCTATCATGCACTGATCACGTGGCTGATCATGCACTGATCACGTGGCTGATCATGCACTGATCACGTGACTATCATGCACTGATCACGTGGCACTCATGCACTGATCACGTGGCTGATCATGCACTGATCACGTGACTGATCATGCACTGATCACGTGGCTATCATGCACTGATCACGTGGCTGATCATGCACTGATCACGTGGCTGATCATGCACTGTCACGTGACTGATCATGCACTGATCACGTGGCATCATGCACTGATCACGTGGCTGATCATGCACTGATCACGTGACTGATCATGCACTGATCACGTGGCTATCATGCACTGATCACGTGGCTGATCACACATGATCACGTGACTGATCATGCACTGATCACGTGGCACTCATGCACTGATCACGTGGCTGATCATACACTGATCACGTGACTGATCATGCACTGATCACGTGGCTATCATGCACTGCTCACGTGGCTGTCATGCAATGATCACGTAGCTACCATATACTGGTCACGTGACTGATCATGCACTGATCACGTGAATGATCATGCACTGATCACGTGACTGATCATGCACTGATCACGTGACTGATCATGCACTGATCACGTGGCTGATCATGCACTGATCACGGGCTGATCATGCACTGATCACGTGGCTGATCATGCACTGATCACGTGGCTGATCATGCACTGATCACGTGACTGATCATGCACTGATCACGTGACTGATCATGCACTGATCACGTGGCTATCATGCACTGATCACGTGGCTGATCATGCACTGATCACGTGACTGATCATGCACTGATCACGTGACTGATCATGCACTGATCACGTGACTGATCATGCACTGATCACGTGGCTATCATGCACTGATCACGTGGCTATCATGCACTGATCACGTGGCTGATCATGCACTATCACGTGACTGATCATGCACTGATCACGTGGCTGATCATGCACTGATCACGTGGCTATCATGCACTGATCACGTGGCTGATCATGCAATGATCACGTAGCTACCATGCACTGGTCACGTGACTGATCATGCACTGATCAGGTGACTGATCATGCACTGATCACGTGACTGATCATGCACTGATCACGTGACTGATCATGCACTGATCACGTGACTGATCATGCACTGATCACGTGGCTATCATGCACTGATCACGTGGCTGATCATGCACTGATCACGCAGCTATCATGCACTGATCACGTGACTGATCATGCACTGATCACATGACTGATCATGCACTGATCACGTGGCTTATCATGCACTGATCATGTGACTGATCATGCACTGATCATGTTTGGTATCATACACTGATCATGTGCCTCTGGAGGCAATGAACAAAGAGCTGAGTAGGCACGAATCAGTCAGCAGGCTATAATCATGGAACTCAGCTGTGAGAAATCATGCTGCTCAGCTGGCAATAATCAAGCAGCTGAGCAGGCAGGAATTACGCAGCACAGCTGGCAATTGTCAAGCAGATGACAGGCAGGAATCGTGCAGCTCAGCTGGCAATTGTCAAGCAGATGAGCAGACAGTAATCACGCAGCTCAGCAGGCCCTGATCACGTGACTGAGCATGCACTGTTCACGTGGCTGATCACACACTGATCACGTGACTGATCATGCACTGATCACGTGACTGATCATGCACTGATCACGTGGCTGATCATGCACTGATCACGTGGCTGATCATGCACTGATCACGGGACTGATCATGCACTGATCACGTGCTATCATGCACTGATACATGACTGACATGCACTGATCACGTGGCTGATCATGCACTGATCACGTGACTGATCATGCACTGATCACGTGACTGATCATGCACTGATCACGTGGCTGATCATGCACTGATCACGTGGCTGATCATGCACTGATCACGTGACTGATCATGCACTGATCACGTGGCTGATCATGCACTGATCACGTGACTGATCATGCACTGATCACGTGGCTGATCATGCACTGATCACGTGACTGATCATGCACTGATCACGTGGCTGATCATGCACTGATCACGTGACTGATCATGCACTGATCACGTGGCTGATCATGCACTGATCACGTGACTGATCATGCACTGATCACGTGGCTATCATGCACTGATCACGTGGCTGATCATGCACTGATCACGTGGCTGATCACACACTGATCACGTGACTATCATGCACTGATCACGTGGCATCATGCACTGATCACGTGGCTGATCATACACTGATCACGTGACTGATCATGCACTGATCACGTGGCTATCATGCACTGATCACGTGGCTGATCATGCACTGATCACGTGCTACCATGTACTGGTCACGTGACTGATCATGCACTGATCACGTGACTGATCATGCACTGATCACGTGGCTGATCATGCACTGATCACGTGACTGATCATGCACTGATCACGTGGCTATCATGCACTGATCACGTGGCTATCATGCACTGATCACGTGGCTGATCATGCACTGATCACGTGCTATCATGCACTGATCACGTGACTGATCATGCACTGATCACGTGGCTATCATGCACTGATCACGTGGCTGATCATGCACTGATCACGTGGCTATCATGCACTGATCACGTGACTGATCATGCACTGATCACGTGACTGATCATGCACTGATCACGTGGCTTATCATGCACTGATCATGTGACTGATCATGCACTGATCATGTTTGCTATCATACACTGATCATGTGCCTCTGGAGGCAATGAACAAAGAGCTGAGTAGGCACGAATCAGTCAGCAGGCTATAATCATGGAACTCAGCTGTGAGAAATCATGCTGCTCAGCTGGCAATAATCAAGCAGCTGAGCAGGCAGGAATTACGCAGCACAGCTGGCAATTGTCAAGCAGATGACAGGCAGGAATCGTGCAGCTCAGCTGGCAATTGTCAAGCAGATGAGCAGACAGTAATCACGCAGCTCAGCAGGCCCTGATCACGTGACTGAGCATGCACTGTTCACGTGGCTGATCAAACACTTATCACGTGACTGATCATGCACTGATCACGTGGCTATCATGCACTGATCACGTGGCTGATCATGCACTGATCACGTAATGTATGCACTGATCACGTGGCTATCATGCACTGATCACGTGGCTGATCATGCACTGATCACGTGACTGATCATGCACTGATCACGTGGCTATCATGCACTGATCACGTGGCTGATCATGCACTGATCACGGGACTGATCATGCACTGATCACGGGCTATCATGCACTGATCACATGACTGATCATGCACTGATCACGTGGCTGATCATGCACTGATCACGTGACTGATCATGCACTGATCACGTGACTGATCATGCACTGATCACGTGGCTATCATGCACTGATCACGTGGCTGATCATGCATGATCACGTAGCTATCATGCACTGATCACGTGACTGATCATGCACTGATCACGTGGCTGATCATGCACTGATCACGTGGCTGATCATGCACTGATCACGTGACTGATCATGCACTGATCACGTGGCTATCATGCACTGATCACGTGGCTGATCATGCACTGATCACGTGCCTGATCATGCACTGATCACGTGACTGATCATGCACTGATCACGTGGCTATCATGCACTGCTCACGTGGCTGATCATGCATGATCACGCAGCTACCATGTACTGGTCACATGACTGATCATGCACTGATCACGTGACTGATCATGCACTGATCACGTGGCTATCATGCACTACTCACGTGGCTGATCATGCAATGATCATGTAGCTACCATGTACAGGTCACGTGAATGATCATACACCCATCAGGTGACTGATCATGCACTGATCACGTCTATATCCTGCACTGATCACATGACTGCCCATGCACTGATCACGTGGATGATCATACACTAATCATGTGACAGATCATGCACTGATCACGTGGCTGATCATGCACTGATACCGTGACTGAGCATGGACTGATCACATGACTATCATGTAGTGATCACGTGACTTAATGGCGCTGATCATGTGACTGATCATGCGCTGATCATGTTTGCTATCATACACTGATCATGTGCCTCTGGAGGCAATAAACAAAGAGCTGAGTAGGCACGAATCAAACAGTCAGCAGGCAATAATCATGGAACTCAGGTGTGAGGAATCATGCTGCTCAGCTGGCAATAATCAAGCAGCTGAGCAGGCAGGAATTACGCAGCACAGCTGGCAATTGTCAAGCAGATGACAGGCAGGAATCGTGCAGCTCAGCTGGCAATTGTCAAGCAGATGAGCAGACAGTAATCACGCAGCTCAGCAGGCCCAGATCACGTGACTGAGCATGCACTGTTCACGTGGCTGATCATACACTGATCACGTGATGATCATGCACTGATCACTTGGATATCATGCACTGATCACGTGGCTGATCATACACTGCTCACGTAACTGATCATGCACTGATCACGTGGCTATCATGCACTGATCACGTGGCTGAACATGCACTGTTCACGTGGCTGATCACACACCTGTCACGTGACATATCATGCACTGATCACGTGGCACTCATGCACTGATCACGTGGCTGATCATACTCTGCTCACGTAACTCATGCACACATCACGTGGCTATCATGCACTGCTCACGTGGCTCGTCATGGAATGATCACGTAGCAACCATATACTGGTCACGTGACTGATCATGCACAGATCACGTAATGATCATGCACTGTTCACGTGACTGATCATGTACTGATCACGTGACTGATCATGCACTGATCACGTGGCTATCATGCTCTGCTCACGTGGCTGATCATGCAACGATCACGTAGCAACCATGTACTGGTCACGTGACTGATCATGCACTGATCACGTAATTGATCCTGCACTGATCACGTGGCTCATCATGCACTGATCACGTGGCTGATCACACATGTATCACGTGACTGATCATGCACTGATCACGTGGCTATCATGCACTGATCACGTGGCTGTCATGCACTGATCACGTGGATATCATGCACTGATCACGTGGCTGATCATGCACTGATCACGTGACTGATCATGCACTGATCACGTGGCTATCATGCACTGATCACGTGGCTGATCATGCACTGATCACGTGGCTGATCACACACTGATCACGTGACTATCATGCACTGATCACGTGGACTCATGCACTGATCACGTGGCTGATCATACACTGATCACGTGACTCATGCACTGATCACGTGGCTATCATGCACTGATCACGTGGCTGATCATGCACTGATCACGTAGCTATCATGCACTGATCACGTGACTGATCATGGATCACGTAGCTATCATGCACTGGTCACGTGACTGATCATGCACTGATCACGTGATTGATCATGCACTGATCACGTGGCTGATCATGCACTGATCACGTGGCTGATCATGCACTGATCACATGACTGATCATGCACTGATCACGTGACTGATCATGCACTGATCACGTGGCTATCATGCACTGATCACTTGGCTGACATACACTGATCACGTGCTGGTCATGCACTGATCACGTGGCTGATCATGCACTGATCACGTGACTGATCATGCACTGATCACGTGGCTGATCATGCACTGATCACGTGGCTATCATGCACTGCTCACGTGGCTGATCATGCCATGATCACGCAGCTACAATGTACTGGTCACATGACTGATCATGCACTGATCACGTGACTGATCATGCACTGATCACGTGGCTATCATGCACTACTCACGTGGCTGATCATGCAATGATCATGTAGCTACCATGTACAGGTCACGTAAATGATCATACACCCATCAGGTGACTGATCATGCACTGATCACGTGGCTATCATGCACTGATCACGAGACTGATCATGCACTGATCACGTCTATATCATGCACTGATCACATGACTGCCCATGCACTGATCACGTGGATGATCATACACTAATCTTGTGACAGATCATGCACTGATCACGTGGCTGATCATGCACTGATACCGTGACTGAGCATGGACTGATCACATGACTATCATGTAGTGATCACGTGACTTAATGGCGCTGATCATGTGACTGATCATGCGCTGATCATGTTTGCTATCATACACTGATCATGTGCCTCTGGAGGCAATAAACAAAGAGCTGAGTAGGCACGAATCAAACAGTCAGCAGGCAATAATCATGGAACTCAGGTGTGAGGAATCATGCTGCTCAGCTGGCAATAATCAAGCAGCTGAGCAGGCAGGAATTACGCAGCACAGCTGGCAATTGTCAAGCAGATGACAGGCAGGAATCGTGCAGCTCAGCTGGCAATTGTCAAGCAGATGAGCAGACAGTAATCACGCAGCTCAGCAGGCCCAGATCACGTGACTGAGCATGCACTGTTCACGTGGCTGATCATACACTGATCACGTGATGATCATGCACTGATCACTTGGATATCATGCACTGATCACGTGGCTGATCATACACTGTTCACGTGTCTGACCATGCACTGATCACGTGGCTGATCATACACTGCTCACGTAACTGATCATGCACTGATCACGTGGCTATCATGCACTGATCACGTGGCTGAACATGCACTGTTCACGTGGCTGATCACACACCTGTCACGTGACATATCATGCACTGATCACGTGGCACTCATGCACTGATCACGTGGCTGATCATACTCTGCTCACGTAACTCATGCACACATCACGTGGCTATCATGCACTGCTCACGTGGCTCGTCATGGAATGATCACGTAGCAACCATATACTGGTCACGTGACTGATCATGCAAAGATCACGTAAATGATCATGCACTGTTCACGTGACTGATCATGCACTGATCACGTGACTGATCATGCACTGATCACGTGGCTATCATGCACTGCTCACGTGGCTGATCATGCACTGATCACGTAACTGATCATGCACTGATCACGTGGCTGATCATGCACTGATCACGTGGCTGATCATGCACTGATCACGTGACTGATCATGCACTGATCACGTGGCTGATCATGCACTGATCACGTGGCTATCATGCACTGATCACGTGGCTGGACATGCACTGATCACGTGCCTGATCATGCACTGATCACGTGGCTGATCATGCACTGATCACGTGACTGATCATGCACTGATCACGTGGCTGATCATGCACTGATCACGTGGCTATCATGCACTGATCACGTGGCTGATCATGCATGATCACGCAGCTACCATGTACTGGTCACGTGACTGATCATGCACTGATCACGTGACTGATCATGCACTGATCACGTGGCTGATCATGCACTGATCACGTGGCTGATCATGCACTGATCACGTGACTGATCATGCACTGATCACGTGGCTATCATGCACTGATCACGTGACTGATCATGCACTGATCACGTGACTGATCATGCACTGATCACGTGACTGATCATGCACTGATCACGTGGCTATCATGCACTGCTCACGTGGCTGATCATGCATGATCACGCAGCTACCATGTACTGGTCACATGACTGATCATGCACTGATCACGTGACTGATCATGCAGTGATCACGTGGCTATCATGCACTACTCACGTGGCTGATCATGCAATGATCATGTAGCTACCATGTACAGGTCACGTGAATGATCATACACCCATCAGGTGACTGATCATGCACTGATCACGTGGCTATCATGCACTGATCACGAGACTGATCATGCACTGATCACGTCTATATCATGCACTGATCACATGACTGCCCATGCACTGATCACGTGGATGATCATACACTAATCTTGTGACAGATCATGCACTGATCACGTGGCTGATCATGCACTGATACCGTGACTGAGCATGGACTGATCACATGACTATCATGTAGTGATCACGTGACTTAATGGCGCTGATCATGTGACTGATCATGCGCTGATCATGTTTGCTATCATACACTGATCATGTGCCTCTGGAGGCAATAAACAAAGAGCTGAGTAGGCACGAATCAAACAGTCAGCAGGCAATAATCATGGAACTCAGGTGTGAGGAATCATGCTGCTCAGCTGGCAATAATCAAGCAGCTGAGCAGGCAGGAATTACGCAGCACAGCTGGCAATTGTCAAGCAGATGACAGGCAGGAATCGTGCAGCTCAGCTGGCAATTGTCAAGCAGATGAGCAGACAGTAATCACGCAGCTCAGCAGGCCCAGATCACGTGACTGAGCATGCACTGTTCACGTGGCTGATCATACACTGATCACGTGATGATCATGCACTGATCACTTGGATATCATGCATTGATCACGTGGCTGATCATACACTGCTCACGTAACTGATCATGCACTGATCACGTGGCTATCATGCACTGATCACGTGGCTGAACATGCACTGTTCACGTGGCTGATCACACACCTGTCACGTGACATATCATGCACTGATCACGTGGCACTCATGCACTGATCACGTGGCTGATCATACTCTGCTCACGTAACTCATGCACACATCACGTGGCTATCATGCACTGCTCACGTGGCTCGTCATGGAATGATCACGTAGCAACCATATACTGGTCACGTGACTGATCATGCACTGATCACGTAAATGATCATGCACTGTTCACGTGACTGATCATGCACTGATCACGTGACTGATCATGCACTGATCACGTGGCTATCATGCACTGATCACGTGGCTGATCATGCACTGATCACGTAGCTACCATGTACTGGTCACGTGACTGATCATGCACTGATCACGTATCTGATCATGCACTGATCACGTGGCTGATCATGCACTGATCACGTGACTGATCATGCACTGATCACGTGACTGATCATGCACTGATCACGTGGCTGATCATGCACTGATCACGTGGCTATCATGCACTGATCACGTGACTGATCATGCACTGATCACGTGGCTGATCATGCACTGATCACGTGGCTGATCATGCACTGATCACGTGACTGATCATGCACTGATCACGTGACTGATCATGCACTGATCACGTGGCTATCATGCACTGATCACGTGGCTGATCATGCACTGATCACGTGCCTGATCATGCACTGATCACATGACTGATCATGCACTGATCACGTGACTGATCATGCACTGATCACGTGGCTATCATGCACTACTCACGTGGCTGATCATGGAATGATCATGTAGCTACCATGTACTGGTCACGTGACTGATCATGCACTGATCACGTGACTGATCATGCACTGATCACGTGGCTATCATGCACTGATCACGTGGCTGATCATGCACTGATCACGTGCCTGATCATGCACTGATCACGTGACTGATCATGCACTGATCACGTGCTATCATGCACTGATCACGTGGCTGATCATGCACTGATCACGTGGCTATCATGCACTGATCACGTGGCTATCATGCACTGATCACGTGGCTGATCATGCACTGATACCGTGACTGAGCATGGACTGATCACATGACTATCATGTAGTGATCACGTGACTTAATGGCGCTGATCATGTGACTGATCATGCGCTGATCATGTTTGCTATCATGCACTGATCGTGTGCCTCTGGAGGCAATAAACAAAGAGCTGAGTAGGCACGAATCAAACAGTCAGCAGGCAATAATCATGGAACTCAGGTGTGAGGAATCATGCTGCTCAGCTGGCAATAATCAAGCAGCTGAGCAGGCAGGAATTACGCAGCACAGCTGGCAATTGTCAAGCAGATGACAGGCAGGAATCATGCAGCTCAGCTGGCAATTGTCAAGCAGATGAGCAGACAGTAATCACGCAGCTCAGCAGGCCCTGATCACGTGACTGAGCATGCACTGTTCACGTGGCTGATCATACACTGATCACGTGATTGATCATGCACTGATCACTTGGATATCATGCACTGATCACGTGGCTGATCATACACTGTTCACGTGTCTGACCATGCACTGATCACGTAGGCTGATCATACACTGCTCACGTAACTGATCATGCACTGATCACGTGGCTGATCATGCACTGATCACGTGGCTGATCATGCACTGATCACGTGGCTGATCATGCACTGATCACGTGGCTATCATGCACTGATCACGTGGCTGATCATGCACTGATCACGTGGCTGATCATGCAATGATCACGTAGCTACCATGCACTGGTCACGTGACTGATCATGCACTGATCACGTAACTGATCATGCACTGATCACGTGGCTGATCATGCACTGATCACGTGACTGATCATGCACTGATCACGTGACTGATCATGCACTGATCACGTAACTGATCATGCACTGATCACGTGGCTGATCATGCACTGATCACGTGGCTGATCATGCACTGATCACGTGACTGATCATGCACTGATCACGTGGCTATCATGCACTGATCACGTGGCTGATCATGCACTGATCACGTAGCTACCATGCACTGATCACGTGACTGATCATGCACTGATCACGTGGCTGATCATGCACTGATCACGTGACTGATCATGCACTGATCACGTGACTGATCATGCACTGATCACGTGACTGATCATGCACTGATCACGTGGCTATCATGCACTGATCACGTGGCTGATCATGCACTGATCACGTGACTGATCATGCACTGATCACGTGACTGATCATGCACTGATCACGTGGCTATCATGCACTGATCACGTGGCTGATCATGCACTGATCACGTGACTGATCATGCACTGATCACGTGACTGATCATGCACTGATCACGTGGCTGTCATGCACTGATCACGTGGCTGATCATGCACTGATCACGTGGCTGATCATGCACTGATCACGTGGCTGATCATGCACTGATCACGTGGCTGATCATGCACTGATACCGTGACTGAGCATGGACTGATCACATGACTATCATGTAGTGATCACGTGACTTAATGGCGCTGATCATGTGACTGATCATGCGCTGATCATGTTTGCTATCATACACTGATCATGTGCCTCTGGAGGCAATAAACAAAGAGCTGAGTAGGCACGAATCAAACAGTCAGCAGGCAATAATCATGGAACTCAGGTGTGAGGAATCATGCTGCTCAGCTGGCAATAATCAAGCAGCTGAGCAGGCAGGAATTACGCAGCACAGCTGGCAATTGTCAAGCAGATGACAGGCAGGAATCGTGCAGCTCAGCTGGCAATTGTCAAGCAGATGAGCAGACAGTAATCACGCAGCTCAGCAGGCCCTGATCACGTGACTGAGCATGCACTGTTCACGTGGCTGATCATACACTGATCACGTGATTGATCATGCACTGATCACTTGGATATCATGCACTGATCACGTGGCTGATCATACACTGTTCACGTGTCTGACCATGCACTGATCACGTGGCTGATCATACACTGATCACGTAACTGATCATGCACTGATCACGTGGCTGATCATGCACTGATCACGTGGCTGATCATGCACTGATCACGTGGCTATCATGCACTGATCACGTGGCTGATCATGCACTGATCACGTGACTGATCATGCACTGATCACGTGGCTATCATGCACTGATCACGTGGCTGATCATGCACTGATCACGCAGCTACCATGCACTGGTCACGTGACTGATCATGCACTGATCACGTATCTGATCATGCACTGATCACGTGGCTGATCATGCACTGATCACGTGACTGATCATGCACTGATCACGTGACTGATCATGCACTGATCACGTGGCTGATCATGCACTGATCACGTAGCTATCATGCACTGATCACGTGACTGATCATGCACTGATCACGTAATTGATCATGCACTGATCACGTGGCTGATCATGCACTGATCACGTGACTGATCATGCACTGATCACGTGGCTGATCATGCACTGATCACGTGACTGAGCATGGACTGATCACATGACTATCATGTACTGATCACGTGACTTAATGGCGCTGATCATGTGACTGATCATGCACTGATCATGTTTGCTATCATACACTGATCATGTGCCTCTGGAGGCAATAAACAAAGAGCTGAGTAGGCACGAATCAAACAGTCAGCAGGCAATAATCATGGAACTCAGGTGTGAGGAATCATGCTGCTCAGCTGGCAATAATCAAGCAGCTGAACAGGCAGGAATTATGCAGCACAGCTGGCAATTGTCAAGCAGATGACAGGCAGGAATCGTGCAGCTCAGCTGGCAATTGTCAAGCAGATGAGCAGACAGTAATCACGCAGCTCAGCAGGCCCTGATCACGTGACTGAGCATGCACTGTTCACGTGGCTGATCATACACTGATCACGTGATGATCATGCACTGATCACGTGGCTATCATGCACTGATCACGTGGCTGATCATGCACTGATCACGTGGCTGATCACACACCTGTCACGTGACTATCATGCACTGATCACGTGGCACTCATGCACTGATCACGTGGCTGATCATACACTGCTCACGTAACTCATGCACACATCACGTGGCTATCATGCACTGATCACGTGGCTGTCATGCAATGATCACGTAGCAACCATATACTGGTCACGTGACTGATCATGCACTGATCACGTAAATGATCATGCACTGATCACGTGACTGATCATGCACTGATCACGTGACTGATCATGCACTGATCACGTGGCTATCATGCACTGATCACGTGGCTGATCATGCACGATCACGTAGCAACCATGCACTGATCACGTGACTGATCATGCACTGATCACGTAATTGATCATGCACTGATCACGTGGCATCATGCACTGATCACGTGGCTGATCATGCACTGATCACGTGGATATCATGCACTGATCACGTGGCTGATCATGCACGTATCACATGACTGATCATGCACTGATCACGTGGCTATCATGCACTGATCACGTGGCTATCATGCACTGATCACGTGGCTGATCATGCAATGATCACGTAGCTACCATGCACTGATCACGTGACTGATCATGCACTGATCACGTAACTGATCATGCACTGATCACGTGACTGATCATGCACTGATCACGTGGCTATCATGCACTGATCACGTGGCTGACATGCACTGATCACGTGCCTGATCATGCACTGATCACGTGACTGATCATGCACTGATCACGTGACTGATCATGCACTGATCACGTGGCTATCATGCACTGCTCACGTGGCTGATCATGCCATGATCACGCAGCTACCATGTACTGGTCACATGACTGATCATGCACTGATCACGTGACTGATCATGCAGTGATCACGTGGCTATCATGCACTACTCACGTGGCTGATCATGCAATGATCATGTAGCTACCATGTACAGGTCACGTGAATGATCATACACCCATCAGGTGACTGATCATGCACTGATCACGTGGCTATCATGCACTGATCACGAGACTGATCATGCACTGATCACGTCTATATCATGCACTGATCACATGACTGCCCATGCACTGATCACGTGGATGATCATACACTAATCATGTGACAGATCATGCACTGATCACGTGGCTGATCATGCACTGATACCGTGACTGAGCATGGACTGATCACATGACTATCATGTAGTGATCACGTGACTTAATGGCGCTGATCATGTGACTGATCATGCGCTGATCATGTTTGCTATCATACACTGATCATGTGCCTCTGGAGGCAATAAACAAAGAGCTGAGTAGGCACGAATCAAACAGTCAGCAGGCAATAATCATGGAACTCAGCTGTGAGGAATCATGCTGCTCAGCTGGCAATAATCAAGCAGCTGAGCAGGCAGGAATTACGCAGCACAGCTGGCAATTGTCAAGCAGATGACAGGCAGGAATCGTGCAGCTCAGCTGGCAATTGTCAAGCAGATGAGCAGACAGTAATCACGCAGCTCAGCAGGCCCAGATCACGTGACTGAGCATGCACTGTTCACGTGGCTGATCATACACTGATCACGTGATGATCATGCACTGATCACTTGGATATCATGCACTGATCACGTGGCTGATCATACACTGTTCACGTGTCTGACCATGCACTGATCACGTGGCTGATCATACACTGCTCACGTAACTCATGCACTGATCACGTGGCTATCATGCACTGCTCACGTGGCTGTCATGCACTGATCACGTGGCAACCATATACTGGTCACGTGACTGATCATGCACTGATCACGTAAATGATCATGCACTGATCACGTGACTGATCATGCACTGATCACGTGACTGATCATGCACTGATCACGTGGCTATCATGCACTGCTCACGTGGCTGATCATGCAACGATCACGTAGCAACCATGTACTGGTCACGTGACTGATCATGCACTGATCACGTAATTGATCATGCACTGATCACGTGGCTCATCATGCACTGATCACGTGGCTGATCACACATGATCACGTGACTGATCATGCACTGATCACGTGGCTCTCATGCACTGATCACGTGGCTGTCATGCACTGATCACGTGGATATCATGCACTGATCACGTGGCTGATCACACACGTATCACATGACTGATCATGCACTGATCACGTGGCTATCATGCACTGATCACGTGGCTATCATGCACTGATCACGTGGCTGATCATGGAATGATCACGTAGCTACCATGTACTGGTCACGTGACTGATCATGCACTGATCACGTAATTGATCATGCACTGATCACGTGGCTGATCATGCACTGATCACGTGGCTGATCATACACTGATCACGTAACTGATCATGCACTGATCACGTGACTGATCATGCACTGATCACGTGGCTATCATGCACTGATCACGTGGCTGACATACACTGATCACGTGCCTGATCATGCACTGATCACGTGGCTGATCATGCACTGATCACGTGACTGATCATGCACTGATCACGTGTCTGATCATGCACTGATCACGTGGCTATCATGCACTGCTCACGTGGCTGATCATGCCATGATCACGCAGCTACCATGTACTGGTCACATGACTGATCATGCACTGATCACGTGACTGATCATGCAGTGATCACGTGTCTATCATGAACTACTCACGTGGCTGATCATGCAATGATCATGTAGCTACCATGTACAGGTCACGTGAATGATCATACACCCATCAGGTGACTGATCATGCACTGATCACGTGGCTATCATGCACTGATCACGAGACTGATCATGCACTGATCACGTCTATATCATGCACTGATCACATGACTGCCCATGCACTGATCACGTGGATGATCATACACTAATCTTGTGACAGATCATGCACTGATCACGTGGCTGATCATGCACTGATACCGTGACTGAGCATGGACTGATCACATGACTATCATGTAGTGATCACGTGACTTAATGGCGCTGATCATGTGACTGATCATGCGCTGATCATGTTTGCTATCATACACTGATCATGTGCCTCTGGAGGCAATAAACAAAGAGCTGAGTAGGCACGAATCAAACAGTCAGCAGGCAATAATCATGGAACTCAGGTGTGAGGAATCATGCTGCTCAGCTGGCAATAATCAAGCAGCTGAGCAGGCAGGAATTACGCAGCACAGCTGGCAATTGTCAAGCAGATGACAGGCAGGAATCGTGCAGCTCAGCTGGCAATTGTCAAGCAGATGAGCAGACAGTAATCACGCAGCTCAGCAGGCCCAGATCACGTGACTGAGCATGCACTGTTCACGTGGCTGATCATACACTGATCACGTGATGATCATGCACTGATCACTTGGATATCATGCACTGATCACGTGGCTGATCATACACTGTTCACGTGTCTGACCATGCACTGATCACGTGGCTGATCATACACTGCTCACGTAACTGATCATGCACTGATCACGTGGCTATCATGCACTGATCACGTGGCTGATCATGCACTGATCACGTGGCTGATCACACACTGTCACGTGACATATCATGCACTGATCACGTGGCACTCATGCACTGATCACGTGGCTGATCATACACTGATCACGTAACTGATCATGCACTGATCACGTGGCTATCATGCACTGCTCACGTGGCTGATCATGCATGATCACGCAGCTACCATGTACTGGTCACATGACTGATCATGCACTGATCACGTGACTGATCATGCACTGATCACGTGGCTATCATGCACTCTCACGTGGCTGATCATGCAATGATCATGTAGCTACCATGTACTGGTCACGTGAATGATCATGCACCCATCAGGTGACTGATCATGCACTGATCACGTGGCTATCATGCACTGATCACGTGACTGATCATGCACTGATCACGTCTATATCATGCACTGATCACATGACTGCCCATGCACTGATCACGTGGATGATCATACACTGATCTTGTGACAGATCATGCACTGATCACGTGGCTGATCATGCACTGATACCGTGACTGAGCATGGAATGATCACATGACTATCATGTAGTGATCACGTGACTTATTGGCGCTGATCATGTGACTGATCATGCACTGATCATGTTTGCTATCATACACTGATCATGTGCCTCTGGAGGCAATAAACAAAGAGCTGAGTAGGCACGAATCAAACAGTCAGCAGGCAATAATCATGGAACTCAGGTGTGAGGAATCATGCTGCTCAGCTGGCAATAATCAAGCAGCTGAGCAGGCAGGAATTACGCAGCACAGCTGGCAATTGTCAAGCAGATGACAGGCAGGAATCGTGCAGCTCAGCTGGCAATTGTCAAGCAGATGAGCAGACAGTAATCACGCAGCTCAGCAGGCCCTGATCACGTGACTGAGCATGCACTGATCACGTGGCTGATCATACACTGATCACGTGATGATCATGCACTGATCACGTGGATATCATGCACTGATCACGTGACTGATCATGCACTGATCACGTCTATATCATGCACTGATCACGTGACTGATCATGCACTGATCACGTGGATGATCATGCACTGATCACGTGACTGATCATGCACTGATCACGTGGCTGATCATGCACGTATCACATGACTGATCATGCACTGATCACGTGGCTATCATGCACTGATCACGTGGCTATCATGCACTGATCACGTGGCTGATCATGCACTGATCACGTGTCTGATCATGCACTGATCACGTGGCTGATCATGCACTGATCACGTAACTGATCATGCACTGATCACGTGGCTATCATGCACTGATCACGTGGCTGATCATGCACTGATCACGTGGCTGATCACACACTGTCACGTGACATATCATGCACTGATCACGTGGCACTCATGCACTGATCACGTGGCTGATCATACACTGATCACGTAACTCATGCACTCATCACGTGGCTATCATGCACTGCTCACGTGGCTGTCATGCAATGATCACGTAGCAACCATATACTGGTCACGTGACTGATCATGCACTGATCACGTAAATGATCATGCACTGATCACGTGACTGATCATGCACTGATCACGTGACTGATCATGCACTGATCACGTGGCTATCATGCACTGCTCACGTGGCTGATCATGCACGATCACGTAGCAACCATGTACTGGTCACGTGACTGATCATGCACTGATCACGTAATTGATCATGCACTGATCACGTGGCTCATCATGCACTGATCACGTGGCTGATCACACATGATCACGTGACTGATCATGCACTGATCACGTGGCTCTCATGCACTGATCACGTGGCTGTCATGCACTGATCACGTGGATATCATGCACTGATCACGTGGCTGATCAAACACGTATCACATGACTGATCATGCACTGATCACGTGGCTATCATGCACTGATCACGTGGCTATCATGCACTGATCACGTGGCTGATCATGCACTGATCACGTAGCTACCATGCACTGGTCACGTGACTGATCATGCACTGATCACGTAATTGATCATGCACTGATCACGTGGCTGATCATGCACTGATCACGTGGCTGATCATGCACTGATCACGTAACTGATCATGCACTGATCACGTGACTGATCATGCACTGATCACGTGGCTATCATGCACTGATCACTTGGATGGACATACACTGATCACGTGCCTGGTCATGCACTGATCACGTGGCTGATCATGCACTGATCACGTGACTGATCATGCACTGATCACGTGCCTGATCATGCACTGATCACGTGGCTATCATGCACTGCTCACGTGGCTGATTATGCCATGATCACGCAGCTACCATGTACTGGTCACATGACTGATCATGCACTGATCACGTGACTGATCATGCACTGATCACGTGGCTATCATGCACTACTCACGTGGCTGATCATGCAATGATCATGTAGCTACCATGTACAGGTCACGTGAATGATCATACACCAATCAGGTGACTGATCATGCACTGATCACGTGACTATCATGCACTGATCACGAGACTGATCATGCACTGATCACGTCTATATCATGCACTGATCACATGACTGCCCATGCACTGATCACGTGGATGATCATACACTAATCTTGTGACAGATCATGCACTGATCACGTGGCTGATCATGCACTGATACCGTGACTGAGCATGGACTGATCACATGACTATCATGTAGTGATCACGTGACTTAATGGCGCTGATCATGTGACTGATCATGCGCTGATCATGTTTGCTATCATACAGTGATCATGTGCCTCTGGAGGCAATAAACAAAGAGCTGAGTAGGCACGAATCAAACAGTCAGCAGGCAACAATCATGGAACTCAGCTGTGAGGAATCATGCTGCTCAGCTGGCAATAATCAAGCAGCTGAGCAGGCAGGAATTACGCAGCACAGCTGGCAATTGTCAAGCAGATGACAGGCAGGAATCGTGCAGCTCAGCTGGCAATTGTCAAGCAGATGAGCAGACAGTAATCACGCAGCTCAGCAGGCCCTGATCACGTGACTGAGCATGCACTGTTCACGTGGCTGATCATACACTGATCACGTGATGATCATGCACTGATCACTTGGATATCATGCACTGATCACGTGGCTGATCATACACTGTTCACGTGTCTGACCATGCACTGATCACGTGGCTGATCATACACTGCTCACGTAAATGATCATGCACTGATCACGTGGCTATCATGCACTGATCACGTGGCTGAACATGCACTGTTCACGTGGCTGATCACACACCTGTCACGTGACATATCATGCACTGATCACGTGGCACTCATGCACTGATCACGTGGCTGATCATACTCTGCTCACGTAACTGATCATGCACTGATCACGTGGCTGAACATGCACTGTTCACGTGGCTGATCACACACCTGTCACGTGACATATCATGCACTGATCACGTGGCGCTCATGCACTGATCACGTGGCTGATCGTACACTGCTCACGTAACTGATCATGCACTGATCACGTGGCTATCATGCACTGATCACGTGGCTGAACATGCACTGTTCACGTGGCTGATCACACACCTGTCACGTGACATATCATGCACTGATCACGTGGCACTCATGCACTGATCACGTGGCTGATCATACTCTGCTCACGTAACTCATGCACACATCACGTGGCTATCATGCACTGCTCACGTGGCTCGTCATGGAATGATAACGTAGCAACCATATACTGGTAACGTGACTGATCATGCAAAGATCACGTAAATGATCATGCACTGTTCACGTGACTGATCATGTACTGATCACGTGACTGATCATGCACTGACCACGTGGCTATCATGCTCTGCTCACGTGGCTGATAATGCAACGATCACGTAGCAACCATGTACTGGTCACGTAATTGATCCTGCACTGATCACGTGGCTATCATGCTCTGCTCACGTGGCTGATAATGCAACGATCACGTAGCAACCATGCACTGATCACGTAATTGATCCTGCACTGATCACGTGGCTCATCATGCACTGATCACGTGGCTGATCACACATGTATCACGTGACTGATCATGCACTGATCCCGTGGCTCTCATGCACTGATCACGTGGCTGTCATGCACTGATCACGTGGATATCATGCACTGATAATGTGGCTGATCACACACGTATCACATGACTGATCATGCACTGATCACGTGGCTATCATGCACTGATCACGTGGCTATCATTCACTGATCATGTGACTGATCAGGCAATGATCACATAGCTACCATGTACTGGTCACGTGACTGATCATGCACTGATCACGTAATTGATCATGCACTGATCATGTGGCTGATCATGCACTGATCACGTGGCTGATCATACACTGATCACGTAATTGATCATGCACTGATCACGTGACTGATCATGCACTGATCACGTGGCTATCATGCACTGATCACTTGGCTGGACATACACTGATCACGTGCCTGGTCATGCACTGATCTCGTGTCTGATCATGCACTGATCACGTGGCTATCATGCACTGCTCACGTGGCTGATCATGCCATGATCATGCAGCTACCATGTACTGGTCACATGACTGATCATGCACTGATCACGTGACTGATCATGTAGTGATCACGTGGCTATCATGAACTACTCACGTGGCTGATCATTCAATGATCATGTAGCTACCATGTACAGGTCACGTGAATGATCATACACCCATCAGGTGACTGATCATGCACTGATCACGTGCCTATCATGCACTGATCATGAGACTGATCAAGCACTGTTCACGTCTATATCATGCACTGATCACATGACTACCCGTGGACTGATCACGTGGATGATCATACACTAATCTTGTGACATATCATGCACTGATCACGTGGCTGATCATGCACTGATACCGTGACTGAGCATGGACTGATCACATGACTATCATGTAGTGATCACGTGACTTAATGGCGCTGATCATGTGACTGATCATGCGCTGATCATGTTTGCTATCATACACTGATCATGTGCCTCTGGAGGCAATAAAGAAAGAGCTGAGTAGGCACGAATCAAACAGTCAGCAGGCAGAAATCATGGAACTCAGCTGTGAGGAATCATGCTGCTCAGCTGGCAATAATCAAGCAGCTGAGCAGGCAGGAATTACGCAGCACAGCTGGCAATTGTCAAGCAGATGACAGGCAGGAATCGTGCAGCTCAGCTGGCAATTGTCAAGCAGATGAGCAGACAGTAATCACGCAGCTCAGCAGGCCCAGATCACGTGACTGAGCATGCACTGTTCACGTGGCTGATCATACACTGATCACGTGATGATCATGCACTGATCACTTGCATATCATGCACTGATCACGTGGCTGATCATACACTGTTCACGTGTCTGACCATGCACTGATCACGTGGCTGATCATACACTGCTCACGTAACTGATCATGCACTGATCACGTGGCTATCATGCACTGATCACGTGGCTGAACATGCACTGTTCACGTGGCTGATCACACACCTGTCACGTGACATATCATGCACTGATCACGTGGCACTCATGCACTGATCACGTGGCTGATCATACTCTGCTCACGTAACTCATGCACACATCACGTGGCTATCATGCACTGCTCACGTGGCTCGTCATGGAATGATCACGTAGCAACCATATACTGGTAACGTGACTGATCATGCAAAGATCACGTAAATGATCATGCACTGTTCACGTGACTGATCATGTACTGATCACGTGACTGATCATGCACTGACCACGTGGCTATCATGCTCTGCTTACGTGGCTGATCATGCAACGATCACGTAAATGATCATGCACTGTTCACGTGACTGATCATGTACTGATCACGTGACTGATCATGCACCGACCACGTGGCTATCATGCTCTGCTTACGTGGCTGATCATGCAACGATCACGTAGCAACCATGTACTGGTCACGTGGCTGTCATGCACTGATCACGTGGATATCATGCACTGATCATGTGGTTGATCACACACGTATCACATGACTGATCATGCACTGATCACGTAATTGATCATGCACTGATAATGCGGCTGATCATGCACTGATCACGTGGCTGATCATACACTGATCACATAACTGATCATGCACTGATCACGTGACTGATAATGCACTGATCACGTGGCTATCATGCACTGATCACTTGGCTGGACATACACTGATCACATGCCTGGTCATGCACTGATCACGTGGCTGATCATGCACTGATCACGTGACTGATCATGCACTGATCTCGTGTCTGATCATGCACTGGTCACGTGGCTATCATGCACTGCTCACGTGGCTGATCACGCCATGATCACGCAGCTACCATGTACTGGTCACATGACTGATCATGCACTGATCACGTGACTGATCATGCAGTGATCACGTGGCTATCATGAACTACTCACGTGGCTGATCATGCAATGATCATGTAGCTACCATGTACAGGTCACGTGAATGGTCATACACCCATCAGGTGACTGATCATGCACTGATCACGTGGCTATCATGCACTGATCACGAGACTGATCATGCACTGTTCACGTCTATATCATGCACTGATCACATGACTGCCCGTGCACTGATCATGTGCATGATCATACACTAATCTTGTGACAGATCATGCACTGATCACGTGGCTGATCATGCACTGATCACGTGGCTGATCATACACTGATCACATAACTGATCATGCACTGATCACGTGACTGATCATGCACTGATCACGTGGCTATCATGCACTGATCACTTGGCTTATCAGGCAATGATCACGTAGCTACCATGTACTGGTCACGTAACTGATCATGCACTGAGCACGTAATTGATCATGCACTGATCATGTGGCTGATCATGCACTGATCACGTGGCTGATCATACACTGATCACATAACTGATCATGCACTGATCACGTGCCTGGTTATGCACTGATTACGTGGCTGATCATGCACTGATCAAGTGACTTATCATGCACTGATCTCGTGTCTGATCATGCACTGATCACGTGGCTATCATGCACAGCTCACGTGGCTGATCATGCCATGATCACGCAGCTACAATGTACTGGTCACATGACTGATCATGCACTGATCACGTGACTGATCATGCAGTGATCACGTGGCTATCATGAACTACTCACGTGGTTGATCATGCAATGATCATGTAGCTACCATGTACAGGTCACGTGAATGATCATACACCCATCAGGTGACTGATCATGCACTGATCACGTGGCTATCATGCACTGATCACGAGACTGATCATGCACTGTTCACGTCTATATCATGCACTGATCACATGACTGCCCGTGCACTGATCACATGCATGATCATACACTAATCTTGTGACAGATCATGCACTGATCACGTGGCTGATCTTGCACTGATACCGTGACTGAGCATGGACTGATCACATGACTATCATGTAGTGATCACGTGACTTAATGGCGCTGATCATGTGACTGATCATGCGCTGATCATGTTTGCTATCATACACTGATCATGTGCCTCTGGAGGCAATAAACAAAGAGCTGAGTAGGCACGAATCAAACAGTCAGCAGGCAATAATCATGGAACTCAGGTGTGAGGAATCATGCTGCTCAGCTGGCAATAATCAAGCAGCTGAGCAGGCAGGAATTACGCAGCACAGCTGGCAATTGTCAAGCAGATGACAGGCAGGAATCGTGCAGCTCAGCTGGCAATTGTCAAGCAGATGAGCAGACAGTAATCACCCAGCTCAGCAGGCCCAGATCACGTGACTGAGCATGCACTGTTCACGTGGCTGATCATACACTGATCACGTGATGATCATGCACTGATCACTTGGATATCATGCACTGATCACGTGGCTGATCATACACTGTTCACGTGTCTGACCATGCACTGATCACGTGGCTGATCATACACTGCTCACGTAACTGATCATGCACTGATCACGTGGCTATCATGCACTGATCACGTGGCTGAACATGCACTGTTCACGTGGCTGATCACACACCTGTCACGTGACATATCATGCACTGATCACTTGGAACTCATGCACTGATCACGTGGCTGATCGTACTCTGCTCACGTAACTCATGCACATATCACGTGGCTATCATGCACTGATCACGTGGCTCGTCATGGAATGATCATGTAGCAACCATATACTGGTAACGTGACTGATCATGGATCACGTAGCTACCATGTACTGGTCACGTGACTGATCATGCACTGTTCACGTAATTGATCATGAACTGATCATGTGGCTGATCATGCACTGATCACGTGGCTGATCATACACTGATCACATAACTGATCATGCACTGATCACGTGACTGATCATGCACTGATCACGTGGCTATCATGCACTGATCACTTAGCTGGACATACACTGATCACGTGCTTGGTCATGCACTGATGACGTGGCTGATCATGCACTGATCACGTGACTGATCATGCACTGATCTCGTGTCTGATCATGCACTGATCACGTGGCTATCATGCACTGCTCACGTGGCTGATCATGCCATGATCACGCAGCTACCATGTACTGGTCACATGGCTCATCATGCACTGATCACGTGTTTATCAGGCAATGATCAGTGACTGACAGGCGCTGATCATGGGACTGTACTCGCACTGATCACATGGCTATCATGCACTGATCACGTGACTGTGCATGCACTGATGAAGTGGCTGTTCGGGCACTGATCACGTGTTTATCAGGCAGTGATCAGTGACTGACAGGCGCTGATCAGGGGACTGTGCACGCACTGATCAGGTGGCTGATCAGGAACTGACCACCTGACTGCGCATGCAGTGATCACGTGGCTGGTCGTTCACTGATCACGTGTTTATCATCCGGTGATCACGTGACTGAGAGGCGCTGATCACGTGACTGTGCCGTCAGTGATCACGTGGCTGAGCAGGCACTGATATCGTGACTGAGCATGCACTGATCATGTGCCGGGAGCCGGGGAGGCATTCCACTCTGGACAAAGGTCATGAGGAAGGAGGCTCGGCATACGCAAATGCGGGATCGAGCCTCAGGAGTCCACCCGGATATTCTCGAGCATCTCCCCCGAAAAAAACCAGAGTCTGCCTACTGTATTGCTTTGTGCTCTCACCTCTGATTTCACTGGGGGCTGTCCCGCAACACCATCTCGCTCTCTCTGTCAAAGAGTTAACTTACAGCTCCAATTCATAAAGTTCCTTGTCATTCTTCCCTTTAACTTCCAGCTGAGTCTCCATTTGGAACGCGGAACCCACCACGCTTACTAATCATGCCTGGGCTGCTAAGACCCACTCGAGAAGGTGTCTAGGGTGAGGCACCTTTCGCTATTCGAGAGGGCGCCTGCAGCCTACGTAAGTGGTGCAAACTTCTTGTCTTGAAGTTTCATTGGTCTTCCGCGTAAACCAAGCTACTCAGTCTCTTTCTCCACCGAATTTTCTTACTGACCTCTCCTCATACTATCATTCTTGACATCTCTGATTAGCATATAAATAGTCGCCTAGGCCATCTCTCCTTCGAATACCCTGGATCTGTTGGGGCTTGTCCCCGGCAGGTGGCGACCGAACAGGGACCTCAGGAGGCAATACTCAAAGAGCTGAGCAGACACGAACCACGCAATCAGCAGGCAATAAGCATGGAGCTCAGCAGTGACGAATCATGCTGCTCAACTGGCAATAATCAAGCACGTGACCAGGCAGGAATCACGCAGCTCAGCTGGCAATTGTCAAGCAGATGAGCCGGCAGGAATCACGCAGCTCAGCAGGCCCTGATCACGTGACTCTTCAGGCACTGATCACGTGGCTGATCAAGTCCAGATCACGTGACTGAGCATGCACTGATCACGTGGCTATCATGCACTGATGACGTGACTGCGCATGCACTGATGACGTGGCTGATCGGGCACTGATCACATGGCTCATCATGCACTGATCACGTGTTTATCAGGCAATGATCAGTGACTGACAGGCGCTGATCATGGGACTGTGCACGCACTGATCACGTGGCTATCATGCACTGATCACGTGACTGCACATGCACTGATGACGTGGCTGTTCGGGCACTGATCACGGGTTTATCAGGCAGTGATCAGTGACTGACAGGCGCTGATCAGGGGACTGTGCACGCACTGATCAGGTGGCTGATCAGGAACTGACCACCTGACCGCGCATGCAGTGATCACGTGGCTGGTCGTTCACTGATCACGTGTTTATCATCCGGTGATCACTTGACTGAGAGGCGCTGATCACGTGACTGTGCCGTCAGTGATCACGTGGCTGAGCAGGCACTGATATCGTGACTGAGCATGCACTGATCATGTGCCGGGAGCCGGGGAGGCATTCCACTCTGGACAAAGGTCATGAGGAAGGAGGCTCGGCATACGCAAATGCGGGATCGAGCCTCAGGAGTCCACCCGGATATTCTCGAGCATCTCCCCCGAAAAAAACCAGAGTCTGCCTACTGTATTGCTTTGTGCTCTCACCTCTGATTTCACTGGGGGCTGTCCCGCAACACCATCTCGCTCTCTCTGTCAAAGAGTTAACTTACAGCTCCAATTCATAAAGTTCCTTGTCATTCTTCCCTTTAACTTCCAGCTGAGTCTCCATTTGGAACGCGGAACCCACCACGCTTACTAATCATGCCTGGGCTGCTAAGACCCACTCGAGAAGGTGTCTAGGGTGAGGCACCTTTCGCTATTCGAGAGGGCGCCTGCAGCCTACGTAAGTGGTGCAAACTTCTTGTCTTGAAGTTTCATTGGTCTTCCGCGTAAACCAAGCTACTCAGTCTCTTTCTCCACCGAATTTTCTTACTGACCTCTCCTCATACTATCATTCTTGACATCTCTGATTAGCATATAAATAGTCGCCTAGGCCATCTCTCCTTCGAATACCCTGGATCTGTTGGGGCTTGTCCCGGCAGGTGGCGACCGAACAGGGACCTCAGGAGGCAATACTCAAAGAGCTGAGCAGACACGAACCACGCAATCAGCAGGCAATAAGCATGGAGCTCAGCAGTGACGAATCATGCTGCTCAACTGGCAATAATCAAGCACGTGACCAGGCAGGAATCACGCAGCTCAGCTGGCAATTGTCAAGCAGATGAGCCGGCAGGAATCACGCAGCTCAGCAGGCCCTGATCACGTGACTCTTCAGGCACTGATCACGTGGCTGATCAAGTCCAGATCACGTGACTGAGCATGCACTGATCACGTGGCTATCATGCACTGATGACGTGACTGCGCATGCACTGATGACGTGGCTGATCGGGCACTGATCACATGGCTCATCATGCACTGATCACGTGTTTATCAGGCAATGATCAGTGACTGACAGGCGCTGATCATGGGACTGTGCACGCACTGATCACGTGGCTATCATGCACTGATCACGTGACTGCACATGCACTGATGACGTGGCTGTTCGGGCACTGATCACGGGTTTATCAGGCAGTGATCAGTGACTGACAGGCGCTGATCAGGGGACTGTGCACGCACTGATCAGGTGGCTGATCAGGAACTGACCACCTGACCGCGCATGCAGTGATCACGTGGCTGGTCGTTCACTGATCACGTGTTTATCATCCGGTGATCACTTGACTGAGAGGCGCTGATCACGTGACTGTGCCGTCAGTGATCACGTGGCTGAGCAGGCACTGATATCGTGACTGAGCATGCACTGATCATGTGCCGGGAGCCGGGGAGGCATTCCACTCTGGACAAAGGTCATGAGGAAGGAGGCTCGGCATACGCAAATGCGGGATCGAGCCTCAGGAGTCCACCCGGATATTCTCGAGCATCTCCCCCCCAAAAAAACCGGAGTCTGCCTACTGTATTGCTTTGTGCTCTCACCTCTGATTTCACTGGGGGCTGTCCCCCACCACCATCTCGCTCTCTCTGTCAAAGAGTTAACTTACAGCTCCAATTCATAAAATTCCTTGTCATTCTTCCCTTTAACTTCCAGCTGAGTCTCCATCTGGAGCGCGGAACCCACCACGCTTACTAATTATGCCTGGGCTGCTAAGACCCACTCGAGAAGGTGTCTAGGGTGAGGCACCTTTCGCTATTCGAGAGGGCGCCTGCGGCTTACATAAGTGGTGCAAACTTCTTGTCTTGAAGTTTGATTGGTCTTCCGCGTAAACCAAACTACTCAGTCTCTTTTCTCCACCGATTTTTCCTACTGAGCTCTCCTCACACTATTATTCTTGACATCTCTGATTAGCATATAAATAGTCGCCTAGGCCATCTCTCCTTCGAATACCCTGGATCAGTTGGGGCTGGTCCCCGGCAGGTGGCGACCGAACAGGGACCTCAGGAGGCAATACTCAAAGAGCTGAGCAGACACGAACCATGCAATCAGCAGGCAATAAGCATGGAGCTCAGCAGTGACGAATCATGCTGCTCAACTGGCAATAATCAAGCACGTGACCAGGCAGGAATCACGCAGCTCAGCTGGCAATTGTCAAGCAGATGAGCCGACAGAAATCACGCAGCTCAGCAGGCCCTGATCACGTGACTCTGCAAGCACTGATCACGTGGCTGATCAAGTCCAGATCACGTGACTGAGCATGCACTGATTACGTGGCTATCATGCACTGATGACGTGACTGCGCATGCACTGATGACGTGGCTGATCGGGCACTGATCACATGGCTCATCATGCACTGATTACGTGTTTATCAGCCAATGATCAGTGACTGACAGGCGCTGATCATGGGACTGTGCACGCACTGATCACGTGGCTATCATGCACTGATTACGTGACTGCACATGCACTGATGACGTGGCTGTTCGGGCACTGATCACGTGTTTATCAGGCAGTGATCAGTGACTGACAGGCGCTGATCATGGGACTGTGCACGCACTGATCACGTGACTGATCATGCACTGATCTCGTGTCTGATCATGCACTGATCACATGGCTATCATGCACTGCTCACATGGCTGATCATGCCATGATCACGCACCTACCATGTACTGGTCACATGACTGATCATGCACTGATCACGTGACTGATCATGCAGTGATCACGTGGCTATCATGAACTACTCACGTGGCTGATCATGCAATGATCATGTAGCTACCATGTACAGGTCACGTGAATGATCATACACCCATCAGGTGACTGATCATGCACTGATCACGTGGCTATCATGCACTGATCACGAGACTGATCATGCTCTGTTCACGTCTATATCATGCACTGATCACATGACTGCCCGTGCACTGATCACGTGGATGATCATACACTAATCTTGTGACAGATCATGCACTGATCACGTGGCTGATCATGCACTGATACCGTGACTGAGCATGGACTGATCACATGACTATCATGTAGTGATCACGTGACTTAATGGCGCTGATCATGTGACTGATCATGCGCTGATCATGTTTGCTATCATACACTGATCATGTGCCTCTGGAGGCAATAAACAAAGAGCTGAGTAGGCACGAATCAAACAGTCAGCAGGCAATAATCATGGAACTCAGGTGTGAGGAATCATGCTGCTCAGCTGGCAATAATCAAGCAGCTGAGCAGGCAGGAATTACGCAGCACAGCTGGCAATTGTCAAGCAGATGACAGGCAGGAATCGTGCAGCTCAGCTGGCAATTGTCAAGCAGATGAGCAGACAGTAATCACGCAGCTCAGCAGGCCCAGATCACGTGACTGAGCATGCACTGTTCACGTGGCTGATCATACACTGATCACGTGATGATCATGCACTGATCACTTGCATATCATGCACTGATCACGTGGCTGATCATACACTGTTCACGTGTCTGACCATGCACTGATCACGTGGCTGATCATACACTGCTCACGTAACTGATCATGCACTGATCACGTGGCTATCATGCACTGATCACGTGGCTGAACATGCACTGTTCACGTGGCTGATCACACACCTGTCACGTGACATATCATGCACTGATCACGTGGCACTCATGCACTGATCACGTGGCTGATCATACTCTGCTCACGTAACTCATGCACACATCACGTGGCTATCATGCACTGCTCACATGGCTCGTCATGGAATGATCACGTAGCAACCATATACTGGTAACGTGACTGATCATGCAAAGATCACGTAAATGATCATGCACTGTTCACGTGACTGATCATGTACTGATCACGTGACTGATCATGCACTGACCACGTGGCTATCATGCTCTGCTCACGTGGCTGATCATGCAACGATCACGTAGCAACCATGTAGTGGTCACGTGACTGATCATGCACTGATCACGTAATTGATCCTGCACTGATCACGTGGCTCATCATGCACTGATCACGTGGCTGATCACACATGTATCACGTGACTGATCATGCACTGATCCCGTGGCTCTCATGCACTGATCACGTGGCTGTCATGCACTGATCACGTGGATATCATGCACTGATCATGTGGCTGATCACACACGTATCACATGACTGATCATGCACTGATCACGTGGCTATCATGCACTGATCACGTGGCTATCATGCACTGATCACGTGGCTGATCAGGCAATGATCACGTAGCTACCATATACTGGTCACGTGACTGATCATGCACTGATCACGTAATTGATCATGCACTGATAATGCGGCTGATCATGCACTGATCACGTGGCTGATCATACACTGATCACATAACTGATCATGCACTGATCACGTGACTGATAATGCACTGATCACGTGGCTATCATGCACTGATCACTTGGCTGGACATACACTGATCACATGCCTGGTCATGCACTGATCACGTGGCTGATCATGCACTGATCACGTGACTGATCATGCACTGATCTCGTGTCTGATCATGCACTGGTCACGTGGCTATCATGCACTGCTCACGTGGCTGATCACGCCATGATCACGCAGCTACCATGTACTGGTCACATGACTGATCATGCACTGATCACGTGACTGATCATGCAGTGATCACGTGGCTATCATGAACTTCTCACGTGGCTGATCATGCAATGATCATGTAGCTACCATGTACAGGTCACGTGAATGGTCATACACCCATCAGGTGACTGATCATGCACTGATCACGTGGCTATCATGCACTGATCACGAGACTGATCATGCACTGTTCACGTCTATATCATGCACTGATCACATGACTGCCCGTGCACTGATCACGTGCATGATCATACACTAATCTTGTGACAGATCATGCACTGATCACGTGGCTGATCATGCACTGATCACGTGGCTGATCATACACTGATCACATAACTGATCATGCACTGATCACGTGACTGATCATGCACTGATCACGTGGCTATCATGCACTGATCACTTGGCTTATCAGGCAATGATCACGTAGCTACCATGTACTGGTCACGTAACTGATCATGCACTGAGCACGTAATTGATCATGCACTGATCATGTGGCTGATCATGCACTGATCACGTGGCTGATCATACACTGATCACATAACTGATCATGCACTGATCACGTGCCTGGTTATGCACTGATCACGTGGCTGATCATGCACTGATCAAGTGACTTATCATGCACTGATCTCGTGTCTGATCATGCACTGATCACGTGGCTATCATGCACAGCTCACGTGGCTGATCATGCCATGATCACGCAGCTACAATGTACTGGTCACATGACTGATCATGCACTGATCACGTGACTGATCATGCAGTGATCACGTGGCTATCATGAACTACTCACGTGGTTGATCATGCAATGATCATGTAGCTACCATGTACATGTCACGTGAATGATCATACACCCATCAGGTGACTGATCATGCACTGATCACGTGGCTATCATGCACTGATCACGAGACTGATCATGCACTGTTCACGTCTATATCATGCACTGATCACATGACTGCCCGTGCACTGATCACATGCATGATCATACACTAATCTTGTGACAGATCATGCACTGATCACGTGGCTGATCTTGCACTGATACCGTGACTGAGCATGGACTGATCACATGACTATCATGTAGTGATCACGTGACTTAATGGCGCTGATCATGTGACTGATCATGCGCTGATCATGTTTGCTATCATACACTGATCATGTGCCTCTGGAGGCAATAAACAAAGAGCTGAGTAGGCACGAATCAAACAGTCAGCAGGCAATAATCATGGAACTCAGGTGTGAGGAATCATGCTGCTCAGCTGGCAATAATCAAGCAGCTGAGCAGGCAGGAATTACGCAGCACAGCTGGCAATTGTCAAGCAGATGACAGGCAGGAATCGTGCAGCTCAGCTGGCAATTGTCAAGCAGATGAGCAGACAGTAATCACCCAGCTCAGCAGGCCCAGATCACGTGACTGAGCATGCACTGTTCACGTGGCTGATCATACACTGATCACGTGATGATCATGCACTGATCACTTGGATATCATGCACTGATCACGTGGCTGATCATACACTGTTCACGTGTCTGACCATGCACTGATCACGTGGCTGATCATACACTGCTCACGTAACTGATCATGCACTGATCACGTGGCTATCATGCACTGATCACGTGGCTGAACATGCACTGTTCACGTGGCTGATCACACACCTGTCACGTGACATATCATGCACTGATCACTTGGAACTCATGCACTGATCACGTGGCTGATCGTACTCTGCTCACGTAACTCATGCACATATCACGTGGCTATCATGCACTGATCACGTGGCTCGTCATGGAATGATCATGTAGCAACCATATACTGGTAACGTGACTGATCATGGATCACGTAGCTACCATGTACTGGTCACGTGACTGATCATGCACTGTTCACGTAATTGATCATGAACTGATCATGTGGCTGATCATGCACTGATCACGTGGCTGATCATACACTGATCACATAACTGATCATGCACTGATCACGTGACTGATCATGCACTGATCACGTGGCTATCATGCACTGATCACTTAGCTGGACATACACTGATCACGTGCTTGGTCATGCACTGATGACGTGGCTGATCATGCACTGATCACGTGACTGATCATGCACTGATCTCGTGTCTGATCATGCACTGATCACGTGGCTATCATGCACTGCTCACGTGGCTGATCATGCCATGATCACGCAGCTACCATGTACTGGTCACATGGCTCATCATGCACTGATCACGTGTTTATCAGGCAATGATCAGTGACTGACAGGCGCTGATCATGGGACTGTACTCGCACTGATCACATGGCTATCATGCACTGATCACGTGACTGTGCATGCACTGATGAAGTGGCTGTTCGGGCACTGATCACGTGTTTATCAGGCAGTGATCAGTGACTGACAGGCGCTGATCAGGGGACTGTGCACGCACTGATCAGGTGGCTGATCAGGAACTGACCACCTGACTGCGCATGCAGTGATCACGTGGCTGGTCGTTCACTGATCACGTGTTTATCATCCGGTGATCACGTGACTGAGAGGCGCTGATCACGTGACTGTGCCGTCAGTGATCACGTGGCTGAGCAGGCACTGATATCGTGACTGAGCATGCACTGATCATGTGCCGGGAGCCGGGGAGGCATTCCACTCTGGACAAAGGTCATGAGGAAGGAGGCTCGGCATACGCAAATGCGGGATCGAGCCTCAGGAGTCCACCCGGATATTCTCGAGCATCTCCCCCGAAAAAAACCAGAGTCTGCCTACTGTATTGCTTTGTGCTCTCACCTCTGATTTCACTGGGGGCTGTCCCCCAACACCATCTCGCTCTCTCTGTCAAAGAGTTAACTTACAGCTCCAATTCATAAAGTTCCTTGTCATTCTTCCCTTTAACTTCCAGCTGAGTCTCCATTTGGAACGCGGAACCCACCACGCTTACTAATCATGCCTGGGCTGCTAAGACCCACTCGAGAAGGTGTCTAGGGTGAGGCACCTTTCGCTATTCGAGAGGGCGCCTGCAGCCTACGTAAGTGGTGCAAACTTCTTGTCTTGAAGTTTCATTGGTCTTCCGCGTAAACCAAGCTACTCAGTCTCTTTCTCCACCGAATTTTCTTACTGACCTCTCCTCATACTATCATTCTTGACATCTCTGATTAGCATATAAATAGTCGCCTAGGCCATCTCTCCTTCGAATACCCTGGATCTGTTGGGGCTTGTCCCCGGCAGGTGGTGACCGAACAGGGACCTCAGGAGGCAATACTCAAAGAGCTGAGCAGACACGAACCACGCAATCAGCAGGCAATAAGCATGGAGCTCAGCAGTGACGAATCATGCTGCTCAACTGGCAATAATCAAGCACGTGACCAGGCAGGAATCACGCAGCTCAGCTGGCAATTGTCAAGCAGATGAGCCGGCAGGAATCACGCAGCTCAGCAGGCCCTGATCACGTGACTCTTCAGGCACTGATCACGTGGCTGATCAAGTCCAGATCACGTGACTGAGCATGCACTGATCACGTGGCTATCATGCACTGATGACGTGACTGCGCATGCACTGATGACGTGGCTGATCGGGCACTGATCACATGGCTCATCATGCACTGATCACGTGTTTATCAGGCAATGATCAGTGACTGACAGGCGCTGATCATGGGACTGTGCACGCACTGATCACGTGGCTATCATGCACTGATCACGTGACTGCACATGCACTGATGACGTGGCTGTTCGGGCACTGATCACGGGTTTATCAGGCAGTGATCAGTGACTGACAGGCGCTGATCAGGGGACTGTGCACGCACTGATCAGGTGGCTGATCAGGAACTGACCACCTGACCGCGCATGCAGTGATCACGTGGCTGGTCGTTCACTGATCACGTGTTTATCATCCGGTGATCACTTGACTGAGAGGCGCTGATCACGTGACTGTGCCGTCAGTGATCACGTGGCTGAGCAGGCACTGATATCGTGACTGAGCATGCACTGATCATGTGCCGGGAGCCGGGGAGGCATTCCACTCTGGACAAAAGTCATGAGGAAGGAGGCTCGGCATACGCAAATGCGGGATCGAGCCTCAGGAGTCCACCCGGATATTCTCGAGCATCTCCCCCCCAAAAAACCGGAGTCTGCCTACTGTATTGCTTTGTGCTCTCACCTCTGATTTCACTGGGGGCTGTCCCCCACCACCATCTCGCTCTCTCTGTCAAAGAGTTAACTTACAGCTCCAATTCATAAAATTCCTTGTCATTCTTCCCTTTAACTTCCAGCTGAGTCTCCATCTGGAGCGCGGAACCCACCACGCTTACTAATTATGCCTGGGCTGCTAAGACCCACTCGAGAAGGTGTCTAGGGTGAGGCACCTTTCGCTATTCGAGAGGGCGCCTGCGGCTTACATAAGTGGTGCAAACTTCTTGTCTTGAAGTTTGATTGGTCTTCCGCGTAAACCAAACTACTCAGTCTCTTTTCTCCACCGATTTTTCCTACTGAGCTCTCCTCACACTATTATTCTTGACATCTCTGATTAGCATATAAATAGTCGCCTAGGCCATCTCTCCTTCGAATACCCTGGATCAGTTGGGGCTGGTCCCCGGCAGGTGGCGACCGAACAGGGACCTCAGGAGGCAATACTCAAAGAGCTGAGCAGACACGAACCACGCAATCAGCAGGCAATAAGCATGGAGCTCAGCAGTGACGAATCATGCTGCTCAACTGGCAATAATCAAGCACGTGACCAGGCAGGAATCACGCAGCTCAGCTGGCAATTGTCAAGCAGATGAGCCGACAGAAATCACGCAGCTCAGCAGGCCCTGATCACGTGACTCTGCAAGCACTGATCACGTGGCTGATCAAGTCCAGATCACGTGACTGAGCATGCACTGATTACGTGGCTATCATGCACTGATGACGTGACTGCGCATGCACTGATGACGTGGCTGATCGGGCACTGATCACATGGCTCATCATGCACTGATTACGTGTTTATCAGCCAATGATCAGTGACTGACAGGCGCTGATCATGGGACTGTGCACGCACTGATCACGTGGCTATCATGCACTGATTACGTGACTGCACATGCACTGATGACGTGGCTGTTCGGGCACTGATCACGTGTTTATCAGGCAGTGATCAGTGACTGACAGGCGCTGATCAGGGGACTGTGCACGCACTGATCAGGTGGCTGATCAGGAACTGACCACCTGACTGCGAATGCAGTGATCACGTGGCTGGTCGTTCACTGATCACGTGTTTATCATCCGGTGATCACGTGACTGAGAGGCGCTGATCACGTGAGTGTGCCGTCAGTGATCACGTGGCTGAGCAGGCACTAATATCGTGACTGAGCATGCACTGATCATGTGCCGGGAGCCGGGGAGGCATTCCACTCTGGACAAAGGTCATGAGGAAGGAGGCTCGGCATACGCAAATGCGGGATCGAGCCTCAGGAGTCCACCCGGATATTCTCCATCATCTCCCCCCCCAAAAAACCGGAGTCTGCCTACTGTATTGCTTTGTGCTCTCACCTCTGATTTCACTGGGTGCTGTCCCCCACCACCATCTCGCTCTATCTGTCAAAGAGTTAACTTACAGCTCCAATTCATAAAGTTCCTTGTCATTCTTCCCTTTAACTTCCAGCTGAGTCTCCATCTGGAGCGCGGAACCCACCAGGCTTACTAATTATGCCTGGGCTGCTAAGCCCCACTCAAGAAGGTGTCTAGGGTGAGGCACCTTTCGCTATTCGAGAGGGCGCCTGCGGCCTACGTAAGTGGTGCAAACTTCTTGTCTTGAAGTTTGATTGGTCTTCCGCGTAAACCAAGCTACTCAGTCTCTTTTCTCCACCGAATTTTCCTACTGAGCTCTCCTCATACTATTATTCTTGACATCTCTGATTAGCATATAAATAGTCGCCTAGGCCATCTCTCCTTCGAATATCCTGGATCAGTTGGGGCTGGTCCCCGGCAGGTGGCGACCGAACAGGGACCTCAGGAGGCAATACTCAAAGAGCTGAGCAGACACGAACCTCCCAATCAGCAGGCAATAAGCATGGAGCTCAGCAGTGACGAATCATGCTGCTCAACTGGCAATAATCAAGCACGTGACCAGGCAGGATTCACGCAGCTCAGCTGGCAATTGTCAAGCAGATGAGCCGACAGGAATCACGCAGCTCAGATGGCAATTGTCATGCAGATGAGCCGTCAGGAATCACGCAGCTCAGCAGGCCCTGATCACGTGACTCTGCAGGCACTGATCATGTGGCTGATCAAGTCCAGATCACGTGACTGAGCATGCATTGATCACGTGCCTATCATGCACTGATGACGTGACTGCGCATGCACTGATGACGTGGCTGATCAGACACTGATCACATGGCTCATCATGCACTGATCACGTGTTTATCAGGCAATGATCAGTGACTGACAGGCGCTGATCATGGGACTGTACTCGCACTGATCACATGGCTATCATGCACTGATCACGTGACTGTGCATGCACTGATGAAGTGGCTGTTCGGGCACTGATCACGTGTTTATCAGGCAGTGATCAGTGACTGACAGGCGCTGATCAGGGGACTGTGCACGCACTGATCAGGTGGCTGATCAGGAACTGACCACCTGACTGCGCATGCAGTGATCACGTGGCTGGTCGTTCACTGATCACGTGTTTATCATCCGGTGATCACGTGACTGAGAGGCGCTGATCACGTGACTGTGCCGTCAGTGATCACGTGGCTGAGCAGGCACTGATATCGTGACTGAGCATGCACTGATCATGTGCCGGGAGCCGGGGAGGCATTCCACTCTGGACAAAGGTCATGAGGAAGGAGGCTCGGCATACGCAAATGCGGGATCGAGCCTCAGGAGTCCACCCGGATATTCTCGAGCATCTCCCCCGAAAAAAACCAGAGTCTGCCTACTGTATTGCTTTGTGCTCTCACCTCTGATTTCACTGGGGGCTGTCCCCCAACACCATCTCGCTCTCTCTGTCAAAGAGTTAACTTACAGCTCCAATTCATAAAGTTCCTTGTCATTCTTCCCTTTAACTTCCAGCTGAGTCTCCATTTGGAACGCGGAACCCACCACGCTTACTAATCATGCCTGGGCTGCTAAGACCCACTCGAGAAGGTGTCTAGGGTGAGGCACCTTTCGCTATTCGAGAGGGCGCCTGCAGCCTACGTAAGTGGTGCAAACTTCTTGTCTTGAAGTTTCATTGGTCTTCCGCGTAAACCAAGCTACTCAGTCTCTTTCTCCACCGAATTTTCTTACTGACCTCTCCTCATACTATCATTCTTGACATCTCTGATTAGCATATAAATAGTCGCCTAGGCCATCTCTCCTTCGAATACCCTGGATCTGTTGGGGCTTGTCCCCGGCAGGTGGCGACCGAACAGGGACCTCAGGAGGCAATACTCAAAGAGCTGAGCAGACACGAAACACGCAATCAGCAGGCAATAAGCATGGAGCTCAGCAGTGACGAATCATGCTGCTCAACTGGCAATAATCAAGCACGTGACCAGGCAGGAATCACGCAGCTCAGCTGGCAATTGTCAAGCAGATGAGCCGGCAGGAATCACGCAGCTCAGCAGGCCCTGATCACGTGACTCTGCAGGCACTGATCACGTGGCTGATCAAGTCCAGATCACGTGACTGAGCATGCACTGATCACGTGGCTATCATGCACTGATGACGTGACTGCGCATGCACTGATGACGTGGCTGATCGGGCACTGATCACATGGCTCATCATGCACTGATCACGTGTTTATCAGGCAATGATCAGTGACTGACAGGCGCTGATCATGGGACTGTGCACGCACTGATCACGTGGCTATCATGCACTGATCACGTGACTGCACATGCACTGATGACGTGGCTGTTCGGGCACTGATCACGGGTTTATCAGGCAGTGATCAGTGACTGACAGGCGCTGATCAGGGGACTGTGCACGCACTGATCAGGTGGCTGATCAGGAACTGACCACCTGACCGCGCATGCAGTGATCACGTGGCTGGTCGTTCACTGATCACGTGTTTATCATCCGGTGATCACTTGACTGAGAGGCGCTGATCACGTGACTGTGCCGTCAGTGATCACGTGGCTGAGCAGGCACTGATATCGTGACTGAGCATGCACTGATCATGTGCCGGGAGCCGGGGAGGCATTCCACTCTGGACAAAGGTCATGAGGAAGGAGGCTCGGCATACGCATATGCGGGATCGAGCCTCAGGAGTCCACCCGGATATTCTCGAGCATCTCCCCCAAAAAAACCGGAGTCTGCCTACTGTATTGCTTTGTGCTCTCACCTCTGATTTCACTGGGGGCTGTCCCCCACCACCATCTCGCTCTCTCTGTCAAAGAGTTAACTTACAGCTCCAATTCATAAAATTCCTTGTCATTCTTCCCTTTAACTTCCAGCTGAGTCTCCATCTGGAGCGCGGAACCCACCACGCTTACTAATTATGCCTGGGCTGCTAAGACCCACTCGAGAAGGTGTCTAGGGTGAGGCACCTTTCGCTATTCGAGAGGGCGCCTGCGGCCTACATAAGTGGTGCAAACTTCTTGTCTTGAAGTTTGATTGGTCTTCCGCGTAAACCAAACTACTCAGTCTCTTTTCTCCACCGAATTTTCCTACTGAGCTCTCCTCACACTATTATTCTTGACATCTCTGATTAGCATATAAATAGTCGCCTAGGCCATCTCTCCTTCGAATACCCTGGATCAGTTGGGGCTGGTCCCCGGCAGGTGGCGACCGAACAGGGACCTCAGGAGGCAATACTCAAAGAGCTGAGCAGACACGAACCACGCAATCAGCAGGCAATAAGCATGGAGCTCAGCAGTGACGAATCATGCTGCTCAACTGGCAATAATCAAGCACGTGACCAGGCAGGAATCACGCAGCTCAGCTGGCAATTGTCAAGCAGATGAGCCGACAGAAATCACGCAGCTCAGCAGGCCCTGATCACGTGACTCTGCAAGCACTGATCACGTGGCTGATCAAGTCCAGATCACGTGACTGAGCATGCACTGATCACGTGGCTATCATGCACTGATGACGTGACTGCGCATGCACTGATGACGTGGCTGATCGGGCACTGATCACATGGCTCATCATGCACTGATCACGTGTTTATCAGCCAATGATCAGTGACTGACAGGCGCTGATCATGGGACTGTGCACGCACTGATCACGTGGCTATCATGCACTGATCACGTGACTGCGCATGCACTGATGACGTGGCTGTTCGGGCACTGATCACGTGTTTATCAGGCAGTGATCAGTGACTGACAGGCGCTGATCAGGGGACTGTGCACGCACTGATCAGGTGGCTGATCAGGAACTGACCACCTGACTGCGAATGCAGTGATCACGTGGCTGGTCGTTCACTGATCACGTGTTTATCATACGGTGATCACGTGACTGAGAGGCGCTGATCACGTGAGTGTGCCGTCAGTGATCACGTGGCTGAGCAGGCACTAATATCGTGACTGAGCATGCACTGATCATGTGCCGGGAGCCGGGGAGGCATTCCACTCTGGACAAAGGTCATGAGGAAGGAGGCTCGGCATACGCAAATGCGGGATCGAGCCTCAGGAGTCCACCCGGATATTCTCGAGCATCTCCCCCCAAAAAACCGGAGTCTGCCTACTGTATTGCTTTGTGCTCTCACCTCTGATTTCACTGGGGGCTGTCCCCCACCACCATCTCGCTCTATCTGTCAAAGAGTTAACTTACAGCTCCAATTCATAAAGTTCCTTGTCATTCTTCCCTTTAACTTCCAGCTGAGTCTCCATCTGGAGCGCGGAACCCACCACGCTTACTAATTATGCCTGGGCTGCTAAGCCCCACTCGAGAAGGTGTCTAGGGTGAGGCACCTTTCGCTATTCGAGAGGGCGCCTGCGGCCTACGTAAGTGGTGCAAACTTCTTGTCTTGAAGTTTGATTGGTCTTCCGCGTAAACCAAGCTACTCAGTCTCTTTTCTCCACCGAATTTTCCTACTGAGCTCTCCTCATACTATTATTCTTGACATCTCTGATTAGCATATAAATAGTCGCCTAGGCCATCTCTCCTTCGAATATCCTGGATCAGTTGGGGCTGGTCCCCGGCAGGTGGCGACCGAACAGGGACCTCAGGAGGCAATACTCAAAGAGCTGAGCAGACACGAACCACCCAATCAGCAGGCAATAAGCATGGAGCTCAGCAGTGACGAATCATGCTGCTCAACTGGCAATAATCAAGCACGTGACCAGGCAGGATTCACGCAGCTCAGCTGGCAATTGTCAAGCAGATGAGCCGACAGGAATCACGCAGCTCAGCTGGCAATTGTCATGCAGATGAGCCGTCAGGAATCACGCAGCTCAGCAGGCCCTGATCACGTGACTCTGCAGGCACTGATCATGTGGCTGATCAAGTCCAGATCACGTGACTGAGCATGCACTGATCACGTGGCTATCATGCACTGATGACGTGACTGCGCATGCACTGATGACGTGGCTGATCAGGCACTGATCACATGGCTCATCATGCACTGATCACGTGTTTATCAGGCAATGATCATTGACTGACAGGCGCTGATCATGGGACTGTGCACGCACTGATCACGTGGCTATCATGCACTGATCACGTGACTGCGCATGCACTGATGACGTGGCTGTTCGGGCACTGATCACGTGTTTATCAGGCAGTGATCAGTGACTGACAGGCGCTGATCAGGGGACTGTGCACGCACTGATCAGGTGGCTGATCAGGAACTGACCAACTGACTGCGCATGCAGTGATCACGTGGCTGGTCGTTCACTGATCACGTGTTTATCATACGGTGATCACGTGACTGAGAGGCGCTGATCACGTGACTGTGCCGTCAGTGATCACGTGGCTGAGCAGGCACTAATATCGTGACTGAGCATGCACTGATCATGTGCCGGGAGCCGGGGAGGCATTCCACTCTGGACAAAGGTCATGAGGAAGGAGGCTCGGCATACGCAAATGCGGGATCGAGCCTCAGGAGTCCACCCGGATATTCTCGATCATCTCCCCCCAAAAAACGGAGTCTGCCTACTGTATTGCTTTGTGCTCTCACCTCTGATTTCACTGGGGGCTGTCCCCCACCACCATCTCGCTCTATCTGTCAAAGAGTTAACTTACAGCTCCAATTCATAAAGTTCCTTGTCATTCTTCCCTTTAACTTCCAGCTGAGTCTCCATCTGGAGCGCGGAACCCACCACGCTTACTAATTATGCCTGGGCTGCTAAGCCCCACTCGAGAAGGTGTCTAGGGTGAGGCACCTTTCGCTATTCGAGAGGGCGCCTGCGGCCTACGTAAGTGGTGCAAACTTCTTGTCTTGAAGTTTGATTGGTCTTCCGCGTAAACCAAGCTACTCAGTCTCTTTTCTCCACCGAATTTTCCTACTGAGCTCTCCTCATACTATTATTCTTGACATCTCTGATTAGCATATAAATAGTCGCCTAGGCCATCTCTCCTTCGAATATCCTGGATCAGTTGGGGCTGGTCCCCGGCAGGTGGCGACCGAACAGGGACCTCAGGAGGCAATACTCAAAGAGCTGAGCAGACACGAACCACCCAATCAGCAGGCAATAAGCATGGAGCTCAGCAGTGACGAATCATGCTGCTCAACTGGCAATAATCAAGCACGTGACCAGGCAGGATTCACGCAGCTCAGCTGGCAATTGTCAAGCAGATGAGCCGACAGGAATCACGCAGCTCAGCTGGCAATTGTCATGCAGATGAGCCGGCAGGAATCACGCAGCTCAGCAGGCCCTGATCACGTGACTCTGCAGGCACTGATCATGTGGCTGATCAAGTCCAGATCACGTGACTGAGCATGCACTGATCACGTGGCTATCATGCACTGATGACGTGACTGCGCATGCACTGATGACGTGGCTGATCAGGCACTGATCACATGGCTCATCATGCACTGATCACGTGTTTATCAGGCAATGATCAGTGACTGACAGGCGCTGATCATGGGACTGTGCTCGCACTGATCACGTGGCTATCATGCACTGATCACGTGACTGCGCATGCACTGATGACGTGGCTGTTCGGGCACTGATCACGTGTTTATCAGGCAGTGATCAGTGACTGACAGGCGCTGATCAGGGGACTGTGCACGCACTGATCAGGTGGCTGATCAGGAACTGACCACCTGACTGCGCATGCAGTGATCACGTGGCTGGTCGTTCACTGATCACGTGTTTATCATACGGTGATCACGTGACTGAGAGGCGCTGATCACGTGACTGTGCCGTCAGTGATCACGTGGCTGAGCAGGCACTGATATCGTGACTGAGCATGCACTGATCATGTGCCGGGAGCCGGGGAGGCATTCCACTCTGGACAAAGGTCATGAGGAAGGAGGCTCGGCATACGCAAATGCGGGATCGAGCCTCAGGAGTGCACCCGGATATTCTCGAGCATCTCCCCCCAAAAAAAACAGAGTCTGCCTACTGTATTGCTTTGTGCTCTCACCTCTGATTTCACTGGGGGCTGTCCCCCAACACCATCTCACTCTCTCTGTCACAGAGTTAACTTACAGCTCCAATTCATAAAGTTCCTTGCCATTCTTCCCTTTAACTTCCAGCTGAGTCTCCATCTGGAGCGCGGAACCCACCACGCTTACTAATTATGCCTGGGCTGCTAAGACCCACTCGAGAAGGTGTCTAGGGTGAGGCACCTTTCGCTATTCGAGAGGGCGCCTGCGGCCTACGTAAGTGGTGCAAACTTCTTGTCTTGAAGTTTGATTGGTCTTCCGCGTAAACCAAGCTACTCAGTCTCTTTTCTCCACCGAATTTTCCTACTGAGCTCTCCTCATACTATTATTCTTGACATCTCTGATTAGCATATAAATAGTCGCCTAGGCCATCTCTCCTTCGAATACCCTGGATCAGTTGGGGCTGGTCCCCGGTAGGTGGCGACCGAACAGGGACCTCAGGAGGCAATACTCAAAGAGCTGAGCAGACACGAACCACGCAATCAGCAGGCAATAAGCATGGAGCTCAGCAGTGACGAATCATGCTGCTCAACTGGCAATAATGAAGCACGTGACCAGGCAGGAATCACGCAGCTCAGCTGGCAATTGTCAAGCAGATGAGCCGACAGGAATCACGCAGCTCAGCAGGCAATGATCACGTGACTCTGCAGGCACTGATCACGTGGCTGATCAAGTCCAGATCACGTGACTGAGCATGCACTGATCACGTGGCTATCATGCACTGATCACGTGACTGCGCATGCACTGATCACGTGGCTGATCATGCACTGATCACGTGGCTGATCATGCACTGATCACGTGGCTATCATGCAATGATCAGTGACTGACAGGCGCTGATCATGGGACTGTGCACGCACTGATCACGTGGCTATCATGCACTGATCACGTGACTGGCATGCACTGATCACGTGGCATGCACTGATCACGTGTTTATCAGGCAATGATCAGTGACTGACAGGCGCTGATCATGGGACTGTGCACGCACTGATCACGTGGCTATCATGCACTGATCACGTGACTGTGCATGCACTGATGACGTGGCTGTTCGGGCACTGATCACGTGTTTATCAGGCAGTGATCAGTGACTGACAGGCGCTGATCAGGGGACTGTGCACGCACTGATCAGGTGGCTGATCAGGAACTGACCACCTGACCTCGCATGCAGTGATCACGTGGCTGGTCGTTCACTGATCACGTGTTTATCATACGGTGATCACGTGACTGAGAGGCGCTGATCACGTGACTGTGCCGTCAGTGATCACGTTGCTGAGCAGGCACTGATATCGTGACTGAGCATGCACTGATCATGTGCCGGGAGCCGGGGAGGCATTCCACTCTGGACAAAGGTCATGAGGAAGGAGGCTCGGCATACGCAAATGCGGGATCGAGCCTCAGGAGTCCACCCGGATATTCTCGAGCATCTCCCCCCAAAAAAACCGGAGTCTGCCTACTGTATTGCTTTGTGCTCTCACCTCTGATTTCACTGGGGGCTGTCCCCCACCACCATCTCGCTCTCTCTGTCAAAGAGTTAACTTACAGCTTCAATTCATAAAGTTCCTTGTCATTCTTCCCTTTAACTTCCAGCTGAGTCTCCATCTGGAGCGCGGAACCGACCACGCTTACTAATTATGCCTGGGCTGCTAAGACCCACTCGAGAAGGTGTCTAGGGTGAGGCACCTTTCGCTATTCGAGAGGGTGCCTGCGGCCTACGTAAGTGGTGCAAACTTCTTGTCTTGAAGTTTCATTGGTCTTCCACGTAAACCAAGCTACTCAGTCTCTTTTCTCCACCGAATTTTCCTACTGAGCTCTCCTCATACTATTATTCTTGACATCTCTGATTAGCATATAAATAGTCGCCTAGGCCATCTCTCCTTCGAATATCCTGGATCAGTTGGGGCTGGTCCCCGGCAGGTGGCGACCGAACAGGGACCTCAGGAGGCAATACTCAAAGAGCTGAGCAGACACGAACCTCCCAATCAGCAGGCAATAAGCATGGAGCTCAGCAGTGACGAATCATGCTGCTCAACTGGCAATAATCAAGCACGTGACCAGGCAGGAATCACGCAGCTCAGCTGGCAATTGTCAAGCAGATGAGCCGACAGAAATCACGCAGCTCAGCAGGCCCTGATCACGTGACTCTGCAAGCACTGATCACGTGGCTGATCAAGTCCAGATCACGTGACTGAGCATGCACTGATTACGTGGCTATCATGCACTGATGACGTGACTGCGCATGCACTGATGACGTGGCTGATCGGGCACTGATCACATGGCTCATCATGCACTGATTACGTGTTTATCAGCCAATGATCAGTGACTGACAGGCGCTGATCATGGGACTGTGCACGCACTGATCACGTGGCTATCATGCACTGATCACGTGACTGCGCATGCACTGATGACGTGGCTGTTCGGGCACTGATCTCGTGTTTATCAGGCAGTGATCAGTGACTGACAGGCGCTGATCAGGGGACTGTGCACGCACTGATCAGGTGGCTGATCAGGAACTGACCACCTGACTGCGAATGCAGTGATCACGTGGCTGGTCGTTCACTGATCACGTGTTTATCATATGGTGATCACGTGACTGAGAGGCGCTGATCACGTGAGTGTGCCGTCAGTGATCACGTGGCTGAGCAGGCACTAATATCGTGACTGAGCATGCACTGATCATGTGCCGGGAGCCGGGGAGGCATTCCACTCTGGACAAAGGTCATGAGGAAGGAGGCTCGGCATACGCAAATGCGGGATCGAGCCTCAGGAGTCCACCCGGATATTCTCGAGCATCTCCCCCCAAAAAACCGGAGTCTGCCTACTGTATTGCTTTGTGCTCTCACCTCTGATTTCACTGGGGGCTGTCCCCCACCACCATCTCGCTCTATCTGTCAAAGAGTTAACTTACAGCTCCAATTCATAAAGTTCCTTGTCATTCTTCCCTTTAACTTCCAGCTGAGTCTCCATCTGGAGCGCGGAACCCACCACGCTTACTAATTATGCCTGGGCTGCTAAGCCCCACTCGAGAAGGTGTCTAGGGTGAGGCACCTTTCGCTATTCGAGAGGGCGCCTGCGGCCTACGTAAGTGGTGCACACTTCTTGTCTTGAAGTTTGATTGGTCTTCCGCGTAAACCAAGCTACTCAGTCTCTTTTCTCCACCGAATTTTCCTACTGAGCTCTCCTCATACTATTATTCTTGACATCTCTGATTAGCATATAAATAGTCGCCTAGGCCATCTCTCCTTCGAATACCCTGGATCAGTTGGGGCTGGTCCCCGGCAGGTGGCGACTGAACAGGGACCTCAGGAGGCAATACTCAAAGAGCTGAGCAGACACGAACCACGCAATCAGCAGGCAATAAGCATGGAGCTCAGCAGTGACGAATCATGCTGTTCAACTGGCAATAATCAAGCACGTGACCAGGCAGGATTCACGCAGCTCAGCTGGCAATTGTCAAGCAGATGAGCCGACAGGAATCACGCAGCTCAGATGGCAATTGTCATGCAGATGAGCCGTCAGGAATCACGCAGCTCAGCAGGCCCTGATCACGTGACTCTGCAGGCACTGATCATGTGGCTGATCAAGTCCAGATCACGTGACTGAGCATGCATTGATCACGTGCCTATCATGCACTGATGACGTGACTGTGCATGCACTGATGACGTGGCTGTTCAGGCACTGATCACATGGCTCATCATGCACTGATCACGTGTTTATCAGGCAATGATCAGTGACTGACAGGCGCTGATCATGGGACTGTGCTCGCACTGATCACGTGGCTATCATGCACTGATCACGTGACTGCGCATGCACTGATGACGTGGCTGTTCGGGCACTGATCACGTGTTTATCAGGCAGTGATCAGTGACTGACAGGCGCTGATCAGGGGACTGTGCACGCACTGATCAGGTGGCTGATCAGGAACTGACCACCTGACTGCGCATGCAGTGATCATGTGGCTGGTCGTTCACTGATCACGTGTTTATCATCCGGTGATCACGTGACTGAGAGGCGCTGATCACGTGACTGTGCCGTCAGTGATCACGTGGCTGAGCAGGCACTGATATCGTGACTGAGCATGCACTGATCATGTGCCGGGAGCCGGGGAGGCATTCCACTCTGGACAAAGGTCATGAGGAAGGAGGCTCGGCATACGCAAATGCGGGATCGAGCCTCAGGAGTCCACCCGGATATTCTCGAGCATCTCCCCCAAAAAAACCAGAGTCTGCCTACTGTATTGCTTTGTGCTCTCACCTCTGATTTCACTGGGGGCTGTCCCCCAACACCATCTCGCTCTCTCTGTCAAAGAGTTAACTTACAGCTCCAATTCATAAAGTTCCTTGTCATTCTTCCCTTTAACTTCCAGCTGAGTCTCCATCTGGAGCGCGGAACCCACCACGCTTACTAATTATGCCTGGGCTGCTAAGACCCACTCGAGAAGGTGTCTAGGGTGAGGCACCTTTCGCTATTCGAGAGGGCGCCTGCGGCCTACGTAAGTGGTGCAAACTTCTTGTCTTGAAGTTTCATTGGTCTTCCGCGTAAACCAAGCTACTCAGTCTCTTTTCTCCACCGAATTTTCCTACTGAGCTCTCCTCATACTATTATTCTTGACATCTCTGATTAGCATATAAATAGTCGCCTAGGCCATCTCTCCTTCGAATACCCTGGATCAGTTGGGGCTGGTCCCCGGCAGGTGGCGACCGAACAGGGACCTCAGGAGGCAATACTCAAAGAGCTGAGCAGACACGAACCACGCAATCAGCAGGCAATAAGCATGGAGCTCAGCAGTGACGAATCATGCTGCTCAACTGGCAATAATCAAGCACGTGACCAGGCAGGAATCACGCAGCTCAGCTGGCAATTGTCAAGCAGATGAGCCGGCAGGAATCACGCAGCTCAGCAGGCCCTGATCACGTGACTCTGCAAGCACTGATCACGTGGCTGATCAAGTCCAGATCACGTGACTGAGCATGCACTGATCACGTGGCTATCATGCACTGATGACGTGACTGCGCATGCAATGATGACGTGGCTGATCGGGCACTGATCACATGGCTCATCATGCACTGATCACGTGTTTATCAGGCAATGATCAGTGACTGACAGGCGCTGATCATGGGACTGTGCACGCACTGATCACGTGGCTATCATGCACTGATCACGTGACTGCGCATGCACTGATGACGTGGCTGTTCGGGCACTGATCACGTGTTTATCAGGCAGTGATCAGTGACTGACAGGCGCTGATCAGGGGACTGTGCACGCACTGATCAGGTGGCTGATCAGGAACTGACCACCTGACCTCGCATGCAGTGATCACGTGGCTGGTCGTTCACTGATCACGTGTTTATCATACGGTGATCACGTGACTGAGAGGCGCTGATCACCTGACTGTGCCGTCAGTGATCACGTTGCTGAGCAGGCACTGATATCGTGACTGAGCATGCACTGATCATGTGCCGGGAGCCGGGGAGGCATTCCACTCTGGACAAAGGTCATGAGGAAGGAGGCTCGGCATACGCAAATGCGGGATCGAGCCTCAGGAGTCCACCCGGATATTCTCGAGCATCTCCCCCCAAAAAAACCGGAGTCTGCCTACTGTATTGCTTTGTGCTCTCACCTCTGATTTCACTGGGGGCTGTCCCCCACCACCATCTCGCTCTCTCTGTCAAAGAGTTAACTTACAGCTCCAATTCATAAAGTTCCTTGTCATTCTTCCCTTTAACTTCCAGCTGATTCTCCATCTGGAGCGCGGAACCCACCACGCTTACTAATTATGCCTGGGCTGCTAAGACCCACTCGAGAAGGTGCCTAGGGTGAGGCACCTTTCGCTATTCGAGAGGGCGCCTGCGGCCTACGTAAGTGGTGCAAACTTCTTGTCTTGAAGTTTGATTGGTCTTCCGCGTAAACCAAGCTACTCAGTCTCTTTTCTCCACCGAATTTTCCTACTGAGCTCTCCTCATACTATTATTCTTGACATCTCTGATTAGCATATAAATAGTCGCCTAGGCCATCTCTCCTTCGAATATCCTGGATCAGTTGGGGCTGGTCCCCGGCAGGTGGCGACCGAACAGGGACCTCAGGAGGCAATACTCAAAGAGCTGAGCAGACACGAACCTCCCAATCAGCAGGCAATAAGCATGGAGCTCAGCAGTGACGAATCATGCTGCTCAACTGGCAATAATCAAGCACGTGACCAGGCAGGATTCACGCAGCTCAGCTGGCAATTGTCAAGCAGATGAGCCGACAGGAATCACGCAGCTCAGATGGCAATTGTCATGCAGATGAGCCGTCAGGAATCACGCAGCTCAGCAGGCCCTGATCACGTGACTCTGCAGGCACTGATCATGTGGCTGATCAAGTCCAGATCACGTGACTGAGCATGCACTGATCACGTGGCTATCATGCACTGATGACGTGACTGCGCATGCACTGATGACGTGGCTGTTCAGGCACTGATCACATGGCTCATCATGCACTGATCACGTGTTTATCAGGCAATGATCAGTGACTGACAGGCGCTGATCATGGGACTGTGCTCGCACTGATCACGTGGCTATCATGCACTGATCACGTGACTGCGCATGCACTGATGACGTGGCTGTTCGGGCACTGATCACGTGTTTATCAGGCAGTGATCAGTGACTGACAGGCGCTGATCAGGGGACTGTGCACGCACTGATCAGGTGGCTGATCAGGAACTGACCACCTGACTGCGCATGCAGTGATCATGTGGCTGGTCGTTCACTGATCACGTGTTTATCATCCGGTGATCACGTGACTGAGAGGCGCTGATCACGTGACTGTGCCGTCAGTGATCACGTGGCTGAGCAGGCACTGATATCGTGACTGAGCATGCACTGATCATGTGCCGGGAGCCGGGGAGGCATTCCACTCTGGACAAAGGTCATGAGGAAGGAGGCTCGGCATACGCAAATGCGGGATCGAGCCTCAGGAGTCCACCCGGATATTCTCGAGCATCTCCCCCAAAAAAACCAGAGTCTGCCTACTGTATTGCTTTGTGCTCTCACCTCTGATTTCACTGGGGGCTGTCCCCCAACACCATCTCGCTCTCTCTGTCAAAGAGTTAACTTACAGCTCCAATTCATAAAGTTCCTTGTCATTCTTCCCTTTAACTTCCAGCTGAGTCTCCATCTGGAGCGCGGAACCCACCACGCTTACTAATTATGCCTGGGCTGCTAAGACCCACTCGAGAAGGTGTCTAGGGTGAGGCACCTTTCGCTATTCGAGAGGGCGCCTGCAGCCTACGTAAGTGGTGCAAACTTCTTGTCTTGAAGTTTCATTGGTCTTCCGCGTAAACCAAGCTACTCAGTCTCTTTCTCCACCGAATTTTCCTACTGAGCTCTCCTCATACTATTATTCTTGACATCTCTGATTAGCATATAAATAGTCGCCTAGGCCATCTCTCCTTCGAATACCCTGGATCAGTTGGGGCTTGTCCCCGGCAGGTGGCGACCGAACAGGGACCTCAGGAGGCAATACTCAAAGAGCTGAGCAGACACGAACCACGCAATCAGCAGGCAATAAGCATGGAGCTCAGCAGTGACGAATCATGCTGCTCAACTGGCAATAATCAAGCACGTGACCAGACAGGAATCACGCAGCTCAGCAGGCCCTGATCACGTGACTCTGCAAGCACTGATCACGTGGCTGATCAAGTCCAGATCACGTGACTGAGCATGCACTGATCACGTGGCTATCATGCACTGATGACGTGACTGCGCATGCACTGATGACGTGGCTGATCGGGCACTGATCACATGGCTCATCATGCACTGATCACGTGTTTATCAGCCAATGATCAGTGACTGACAGGCGCTGATCATGGGACTGGGCACGCACTGATCACGTGGCTATCATGCACTGATCACGTGACTGCACATGCACTGATGACGTGGCTGTTCGGGCACTGATCACGTGTTTATCAGGCAGTGATCAGTGACTGACAGGCGCTGATCAGGGGACTGTGCACGCACTGATCAGGTGGCTGATCAGGAACTGACCACCTGACTGCGCATGCAGTGATCACGTGGCTGGTCGTTCACTGATCACGTGTTTATCATACGGTGATCACGTGACTGAGAGGCGCTGATCACGTGACTGTGCCGTCAGTGATCACGTGGCTGAGCAGGCACTGATATCGTGACTGAGCATGCACTGATCATGTGCCGGGAGCCGGGGAGGCATTCCACTCTGGACAAAGGTCATGAGGAAGGAGGCTCGGCATACGCAAATGCGGGATCGAGCCTCAGGAGTCCACCCGGATATTCTCCAGCATCTCCCCCCAAAAAAACCGGAGTCTGCCTACTGTATTGCTTTGTGCTCTCACCTCTGATTTCACTGGGGGCTGTCCCCCACCACCATCTCGCTCTATCTGTCAAAGAGTTAACTTACAGCTCCAATTCATAAAGTTCCTTGTCATTCTTCCCTTTAACTTCCAGCTGAGTCTCCATCTGGAGCGCGGAACCCACCACGCTTACTAATTATGCCTGGGCTGCTAAGACCCACTTGAGAAGGTGTCTAGGGTGAGGCACCTTTCGCTATTCGAGAGGGCGCCTGCGGCCTACGTAAGTGGTGCAAACTTCTTGTCTTGAAGTTTGATTGGTCTTCCGCGTAAACCAAGCTAATCAGTCTCTTTTCTCCACCGAATTTTCCTACTGAGCTCTCCTCATACTATTATTCTTGACATCTCTGATTAGCATATAAATAGTCGCCTAGGCCATCTCTCCTTCGAATACCCTGGATCAGTTGGGGCTTGTCCCCGGCAGGTGGCGACCGAACAGGGACCTCAGGAGGCAATACTCAAAGAGCTGAGCAGACACGAACCACCCAATCAGCAGGCAATAAGCATGGAGCTCAGCAGTGACGAATCATGCTGCTCAACTGGCAATAATCAAGCACGTGACCAGGCAGGATTCACGCAGCTCAGCTGGCAATTGTCAAGCAGATGAGCCGACAGGAATCACGCAGCTCAGCTGGCAATTGTCATGCAGATGAGCCGGCAGGAATCACGCAGCTCAGCAGGCCCTGATCACGTGACTCTGCAGGCACTGATCATGTGGCTGATCAAGTCCAGATCACGTGACTGAGCATGCATTGATCACGTGCCTATCATGCACTGATGACGTGACTGCGCATGCAATGATGACGTGGCTGATCGGGCACTGATCACATGGCTCATCATGCACTGATCACGTGTTTATCAGGCAATGATCAGTGACTGACAGGCGCTGATCATGGGACTGTGCACGCACTGATCACGTGGCTATCATGCACTGATCACGTGACTGCGCATGCACTGATGACGTGGCTGTTCGGGCACTGATCACGTGTTTATCAGGCAGTGATCAGTGACTGACAGGCGCTGATCAGGGGACTGTGCACGCACTGATCAGGTGGCTGATCAGGAACTGACCACCTGACTGCGCATGCAGTGATCACGTGGCTGGTCGTTCACTGATCACGTGTTGATCATCCGGTGATCACGTGACTGAGAGGCGCTGATCACGTGACTGTGCCGTCAGTGATCACGTGGCTGAGCAGGCACTGATATCGTGACTGAGCATGCACTGATCATGTGCCGGGAGCCTGGGAGGCATTCCACTCTGGACAAAGGTCATGAGGAAGGAGGCTCGGCATACGCAAATGCGGGATCGAGCCTCAGGAGTCCACCCGGATATTCTCGAGCATCTCCCCCCAAAAAAACCGGAGTCTGCCTACTGTATTGCTTTGTGCTCTCACCTCTGATTTCACTGGGGGCTGTCCCCCACCACCATCTCGCTCTCTCTGTCAAAGAGTTAACTTACAGCTCCAATTCATAAAGTTCCTTGTCATTCTTCCCTTTAACTTCCAGCTGAGTCTCCATCTGGAGCGCAGAACCCACCACGCTTACTAATTATGCCTGGGCTGCTAAGACCCACTCGAGAAGGTGTCTAGTGTGAGGCACATTTCGCTATTCGAGAGGGCGCCTGCGGCCTACGTAAGTGGTGCAAACTTCTTGTCTTGAAGTTTGATTGGTCTTCCGCGTAAACCAAGCTACTCAGTCTCTTTTCTCCACCGAATTTTCCTACTGAGCTCTCCTCATACTATTATTCTTGACATCTCCGATTAGCATATAAAGAGTCGCCTAGGCCATCTCTCCTTCGAATACCCTGGATCAGTTGGGGCTGGTCCGCGGCAGGTGGCGACCGAACAGGGACCTCAGGAGGCAATACTCAAAGAGCTGAGCAGACACGAACCACGCAATCAGCAGGCAATAAGCATGGAGCTCAGCAGTGACGAATCATGCTGCTCAACTGGCAATAATCAAGCACGTGACCAGGCAGGATTCATGCAGCTCAGCTGGCAATTGTCAAGCAGATGAGCCGGCAGGAATCACGCAGCTCAGCAGGCCCTGATCACGTGATTCTGCAGGCACTGATCACGTGGCTGATCAAGTCCAGATCACGTGACTGAGCATTCACTGATCACGTGGCTATCATGCACTGATGACGTGAATGCGCATTCACTGATGACGTGGCTGATCGGGCACTGATCACATGGCTCATCATGCACTGATCACGTGTTTATCAGGCAATGATCAGTGACTGACAGGCGCTGATCATGGGACTGTGCACGCACTGATCACGTGGCTATCATGCACTGATGACGTGACTGCGCATGCACTGATGACGTGGCTGTTCGGGCACTGATCACGTATTTATCAGGCAGTGATCAGTGACTGACAGGCGCTGATCAGGGGACTGTGCACGCACTGATCAGGTGGCTGATCAGGAACTGACCACCTGACTGCACATGCAGTGATCACGTGGCTGGTCGCTCACTGATCACGTGTTTATCATCCGGTGATCACGTGACTGAGAGGCGCTGATCACGTGACTGTGCCGTCAGTGATCACGTGGCTGAGCAGGCACTGATATCGTGACTGAGCATGCACTGATCATGTGCCGGGAGCCTGGGAGGCATTCCACTCTGGACAAAGGTCATGAGGAAGGAGGCTCGGCATACGCAAATGCGGGATCGAGCCTCAGGAGTCCTCCCGGATATTCTCGAGCATCTCCCCCCAAAAAAACCGGAGTCTGCCTACTGTATTGCTTTGTGCTCTCACCTCTGATTTCACTGGGGCTGTCCCCCACCACCATCTCGCTCTCTCTGTCAAAGAGTTAACTTACAGCTCCAATTCATAAAGTTCCTTGTCATTCTTCCCTTTAACTTCCATCTGAGTCTCCATCTGGAACGCGGAACCCACCAGGCTTACTAATTATGCCTTTGCTGCTAAGACCCACTGGAGAAGGTGTCTAGGGTGAGGCACCTTTCGCTATTCGAGAGGTCACCTGCGGCCTACGTAAGTGGTGCAAACTTTTTGTCTTGAAGTTTGATTGGTCTTCCGCGTAAACCAAGCTACTCAGTCTCTTTTCTCCACCGAATTTTCCTACTGAGCTCTCCTCATACTGTTATTCTTGACATCTCCGATTAGCATATAAAGAGTCGCCTAGGCCATCTCTCCTTCGAATACCCTGGATCAGTTGGGGCTGGTCCCCGGCAGGTGGCGACCGAACAGGGACCTCAGGAAGCAATACTCAAAGAGCTGAGCAGACACGAACCACGCAATCAGCAGGCAATAAGCATGGAGCTCAGCAGTGACGAACCATGCTGCTCAGCTGGCAATAATCAAGCACGTGACCAGGCAGGAATCACGCAGCTCAGCTGGCAATTGTCACGCAGATGAGCCGGCAGGAATCACGCAGCTCAGCAGGCCCTGATCACGTGATCTGCAAGCACTGATCACGTGGCTGATCAAGTCCAGATCACGTGACTGAGCATGCACTGATCACGTGGCTATCATGCACTGATGACGTGACTGCGCATGCACTGATGACGTGGCTGATCGGGCACTGATCACATGGCTCATCATGCACTGATCACGTGTTTTTCAGGCAATGATCAGTGACTGACAGGCGCCGATCATGGGACTGTGCACGCACTGATCACGTGGCTATCATGCACTGATCACGTGACTGCGCATGCACTGATGACGTGGCTGTTCGGGCACTGATCACGTGTTTATCAGGCAGTGATCAGTGACTGACAGGCGCTGATCAGGGGACTGTGCACGCACTGATCAGGTGGCTGATCAGGAACTGACCACCTGACTGCGCATGCAGTGATCACGTGGCTGGTCGTTCACTGATCACGTGTTTATCATCCGGTGATCACGTGACTGAGAGGCGCTGATCACGTGACTGTGCCGTCAGTGATCACGTGGCTGAGCAGGCACTGATATCGTGACTGAGCATGCACTGATCATGTGCCGGGAGCCGGGGAGGCATTCCACTCTGGACAAAGGTCATGAGGAAGGAGGCTCGGAATACGCAAATGCGGGATCGAGCCTCAGGAGTCCACCCGGATATTCTCGAGCATCTCCCCGCCAAAAAAACCGGAGTCTGCCTACTCTATTGCTTTGTGCTCTCACCTCTGATTTCACTGGGGGCTGTCCCCCACCACCATCTCGCTCTCTCTGTCAAAGAGTTAACTTACAGCTCCAATTCATAAAGTTCCTTGTCATTCTTCCCTTTAACTTCCAGCTGAGTCTCCATCTGGAGCGTGGAACCCACCACGCTTACTAATTATGCCTGGGCTGCTAAGACCCACTCGAGAAGGTGTCTAGGGTGAGGCACCTTTCGCTATTCGAGAGGGCGCCTGCGGCCTACGTAAGTGGTGCAAACTTCTTGTCTTGAAGTTTGATTGGTCTTTCGCGTAAACCAAGCTGCTCAGTCTCTTTTCTCCACCGAATTTTCCTACTGAGCTCTCCTCATACTATTATTCTTGACATCTCTGATTAGCATATAAATAGTCGCCTAGGCCATCTCTCCTTCAAATACCCTGGATCAGTTGGGGCTGGTCCCCGGCAGGTGGCGACCCAACAGGGACCTCAGGAGGCAATACTCAAAGAGCTGAGCAGACACGAACCACGCAATCAGCAGGCAATAAGCATGGAGCTCAGCAGTGACGAATCATGCTGCTCAACTGGCAATAATCAAGCACGTGACCAGGCAGGAATCAGGCAGCTCAGCTGGCAATTGTCAAGCAGATGAGCCGAGAGGAATCACGCAGCTCAGCTGGCAATTGTCAAGCAGATGAGCCGGCAGGAATCACGCAGCTCAGCAGGCCCTGATCACGTGACTCTGCAGGCACTGATCACGTGGCTGATCAAGTCCAGATCACGTGACTGAGCAGGCACTGATCACGTGGCTATCATGCACTGTTCACGTAGCAGATCATACACTGGTCACCTGCCTGGTCATGCACAGATCAGCTGAATAATCATTAACTGATCACGTAGCAATCATTCACTGATCACCTGGCTGATCATGCACTGATCACGTGGCTATCATGCAATGATCACGTGGCTATCATGCACTGATCACGTGGCTGATCATGCACTGATACCGAGACTGAGCATGGACTGATCACATGACTATCATGTAGTGATCACGTGAGTTAATGGTGCTGACCATGTGACTGATCATGCACTGATCACGTGACTGATCATGCAGTGATCACGTGGCTATCATGCATTACTCATGTGGCTGATCATGCAATGATCATGTAGCTACCATGTACAGGACACGTGAATGACCATACACCCATCAGGTGACTGATCATGCACTGATCACGTGGCTATCATGCACTGACCAGGAGACTGATCATGCACTGATCACGTCTATATCATGCACTGATCACATGACTGCCCATGCACTGATCACGTGGATGATCATACACTATTCATGTGACAGATCATGCACTGATCACGTGGCTGATCATTCACTGATACCATGACTGAGCATGGACTGATCACATGACTATCATGTAGTGATCACGTGACTTAATGGCGCTGATCATGTGACTGATCATGCGCTGATCATGTTTGCTATCATACACTGATCATGTGCCTCTGGAAGCAATAAACAAAGAGCTGAGTAGGCACGAATCAAACAGTCAGCAGGCAATAATCATGGAACTCAGGTGTGAGGAATCATGCTGCTCAGCTGGCAATAATCAAGCAGCTGAGCAGGCACGAATTATGCAGCACAGCTGGCAATTGTCAAGCAGATGACAGGCAGGAATCGTGCAGCTCAGCTGGCAATTGTCAAGCAGATGAGCAGACAGTAATCACGCAGCTCAGCAGGCCCTGATCACGTGACTGAGCATGCACTGTTCACGTGGCTGATCATCCACTGATCAGTTGGCTATCATGCACTGATTACGTGGCTGATCATACACTGATCACGTGACTGATAATGCACTGATATTCTGGCTATCATGCACCCATTACCTGGATATCGTGCACTGATCACGTGGTTGACCATACACTGGTCACGAGACTGATCATGCACTGATCACGTCTATATCATGCACTGATCACATGACTGCCCATGCACTGATCACGTGGATGATCATACAGTGATCATGTGACAGATCATGCAGTGATCACATGGCTATCATGCACTGATCAAGTGGCGGATCATACTCTGTCCCGAAACTGATCATGCACTGATCACGTGTCTATCATGCACTGCTGATGCGGCTGATCATGCAATGATCACGTAGCTACCATGTACTGGTCACGTGAGTGATCATGTACTGATCACGTAATTGATCATGCACTGATCAGGTGACTTATCCTGCACTGTTCACGTGAGTGATCATGCACTGATCACGTGACTGATCATGCACTGACCTCGTGGCTATCATGCACGGCTCACGTGGCTGATCATGCAATGATCACCTAGCTACCATGTACTGGTCACGTGACTGATCATGCACTGATCACGTAATTGATCATGCACTGATCATGTGGCTGATCATGCACTGATCACGTGGCAGATCATACACTGATCACGTGACTGATCATGCACTGATCCCTTGGCTGGTCATACACTGATCACTTGCCTGGTCATGCACAGATTACATGACTGATCATGTACTGAACACGTTACTGATCAGGCACTGATCACGTGGCTCTGATGCACTGATCACGTGGCTATCATGCACTGATCACGTGGATATCATGCACTGATCACGTGGCTACCATGCACTGTATCATGCACTGATCACGTGGCTGATCACACACGTATCACGTGACTGATCATGCACTGATCACGTAATTGATCATGCACTGATCACGTGGCTGATGATGCAATGATCACGTGACTGACCATGCACTGATCTCGTGACTGATCATCCACTGATCAGTTGGCTATCATGCACTGATTACTTGGCTGATCATACACTGATCACGTGACTGATAATGCACTGATCATCTGGCTATCATGCACCCATTACCTGGCTATCGTGCACTGATCACGTGGTTGACCATACACTGGTCACGAGACTGATCATGCACTGATCACGTCTATATCATGCACTGATCACATGACTGCCCATGCACTGATCACGTGGATGATCATACAGTGATCATGTGACAGATCATGCAGTGATCACATGGCTATCATGCACTGATCAAGTGGCGGATCATACTCTGTCCCGAAACTGATCATGCACTGATCACGTGGCTATCATGCATTGCTGATGCGGCTGATCATGCAATGATCACGTAGCTACCATGTACTGGTCACGTGAGTGATCATGTACTGATCACGTAATTGATCATGCACTGATCAGGTGACTTATCCTGCACTGTTCACGTGAGTGATCATGCACTGATCACGTGACTGATCATGCACTGACCTCGTGGCTATCATGCACGGCTCACGTGGCTGATCATGCAATGATCACCTAGCTACCATGTACTGGTCACGTGACTGATCATGCACTGATCACGTAATTGATCATGCACTGATCATGTGGCTGATCATGCACTGATCACGTGGCAGATCATACACTGATCACGTGACTGATCATGCACTGATCCCTTGGCTGGTCATACACTGATCACTTGCCTTGTCATGCACAGATTACATGACTGATCATGTACTGAACACGTTACTGATCAGGCACTGATCACGTGGCTCTGATGCACTGATCACGTGGCTATCATGCACTGATCACGTGGATATCATGCACTGATCACGTGGCTATCATGCACTGTATCATGCACTGATCACGTGGCTGATCACACACGTATCACGTGACTGATCATGCACTGATTACGTGACTATCATGCACTGATCACGTGGCTGATCATGCAATGATCACGTAGCTACCATGTACTGGTCAAGTGACTGATCATGCACTGATCATGTAATTGACCCTGCACTGATCATGTGGCTCATCACGCACTGATCACGTGGCTGATCACACACGTATCACGTGACTGATCATGTACAGATCACGTGACTAATCATGAAGTGATCACGTGGCTATCCTTCTCTGATCACGTGGATATCATGCACTGATCACGTGGCTGATCACACACGTATCACGTGACTGATCATGCACTGATCACGTGGATATCATGCACTGATCACGTGGCTGATCATGCACTGATACCGTGACTGAGCATGGACTGATCACATGACTATCATGTAGTGATCATGTGACTTAATGGTGCTGATCATACGCTGATCATGTTTGCTATCATACACTGATCATGTGCCTCTGGAGGCAATAAACAAAGAGCTGAGTAGGCACGAATCATACAGTCAGCAGGCAATAATCATGGAACTCAGCTGTGAGGAATCATGCTGCTCAGCTGGCAATAATCAAGCAGCTGAGCAGGCAGGAATTACACAGCACAGCTGGCAATTGTCAAGCAGATGAGCAGACAGTAATCACGCAGCTCAGCAGGCCCTGATCACTTGACTGAGCATGCACTGTTCACGTGGCTGATCATACACTGATCACGTGATTGATCATGCACTGATCACGTGGCTATCATGCACTACTCACGTGGCTGATCATACACTGATCACCTGCATGGTCATGCACAGATAACGTGACTAATCATGAACTGATCACGTAGCTATCATGCACTGATCTCCTGGCTGATCATGCACTGATCACGTGGCTATCATGCAATGATCACGTGGCTATCATGCACTGATCACTTGGCTGATCATGCACTGATACCGTGACTGAGCATGGACTGATCACATGACTATCCTGTAGTGATCACGTGACTTAATGGTGCTGATCATGTTTGCTATCATACACTGATCATGTGCCTCTGGAGGCAATAAACAAAGAGCTGAGTAGGCACGAATCAAACAGTCAGCAGGCAATAATCATGGAACTCACCTGTGAGGAATCATGCTGCTCAGCTGGCAATAATCAAGCAGCTGAGCAGGCAGGAATTACGCAGCACAGCTGGCAATTGTCAAGCAGATGAGCAGACAGTAATCACGCAGCTCAGCAGGCCCTGATCACGTGACTGAGCATGCACTGTTCACGTGGCTCATCATACACTGATCACGTGATTGATCATGCACTGATCACTTGGATATCATGCACTGATCACGTGGCAGATCATACAGTGTTCTCGTGTCTCACCATGCACTGATCACGTGGCTGATCATACACTGCTCAAGTAACTGATTATGCACTGATTACGTGGCTATCATACACTCATCACGTGGCTGAACATACACTGTTCACGTGGCTGATCACACACCTGTCATGTGACTGATCATGCAGTGATCACGTGGCACTCAAGCACTGATCACGTAGCTATCTTGAACTGATCACTTGGCTGATCATACACTCATCACGGGACTGATAGTGCACTGATCACAGCGCTATCATGCATTGACTACATGACTCCACATGCACTGATCACATGGATGATCATGCACTGATCACGTGCCTGACCATGCACTGGTCACGTGACTGATCATGCAATGATCACGTGACTGATCATGCACTGATCACGTAGCTATCTTGAACTGATCACTTGGCTGATCAGGCAATGATCACGTAGCTACCATGTACTGGTCACGTGACTGATCATGCACTGATCACGTAGCTATCTTGAACTGATCACATGGCTGATCATGCACTGATCACGTGGCTATCATGCACTGCTCAAGTGGCTGATCAGGCAATGATCACGTAACTACCATGTACTGGTCACGTGACTGATCATGCACTGATGACGTGACTGCGCATGCACTGATGACGTGGCTGATCGGGCAGTGATCATATGGCTCATCATGCACTGATCACGTTTTTATCAGGCAATGATCAGTGACTGACAGGCGCTGATCATGGGACTGTGCACGCACTGATCACCTGGCTATCATGCACTGATCCCGTGACTGCGAATGCACTGATGACGTGGCTGTTCGGGCACTGATCACGTGTTTATCAGGCAGTGATCAGTGACTGACAGGGGCTGATAAGGGGACTGTGCACGCACTGATCAGGTGGCTGATCAGGAACTGACCACCTGACTGCGCATGCAGTGATCACGTGGCTGGTCGTTCACTGATCACGTGTTTATCATCCGGTGATCACGTGACTGAGAGGCGCTGATCACGTGACTGTGCCGTCAGTGATCACGTGGCTGAGCAGGCACTGATATCGTGACTGAGCATGCACTGATCATGTGCCGGGAGCCGGGGAGGCATTCCACTCTGGACAAAGGTCATGAGGAAGGAGGCTCGGCATACGCAAATGCGGGATCGAGCCTCAGGAGTCCACCCGGATATTCTCGAGCATCTCCTCCCCAAAAAAACTGGAGTCTGCCTACTGTATTGCTTTGTGCTCTCACCTCTGATTTCACTGGGGGCTGTCCCCCACCACCATCTCGCTCTCTCTGTCAAAGAGTTAACTTACAGCTGCAATTCATAAAGTTCCTTGTCATTCTTCCCTTTAACTTCCAGCTGAGTCTCCATCTGGAGCGCGGAACCCACCACGCTTACTAATTATGCCTGGGCTGCTAAGACCCACTCGAGAAGGTGTCTAGGGTGAGGCACCTTTCGCTATTCGAGAGGGCGCCTGCGGCCTACGTAAGTGGTGCAAACTTCTTGTCTTGAAGTTTGATTGGTCTTCCGCGTAAACCAAGCTACTCAGTCTCTTTTCTCCACCGAATTTTCCTACCGAGCTCTCCTCATAGTATCATTCTTGACATCTCTGATTAGCATATAAATAGTCGCCTAGGCCATCTCTCCTTCGAATACACTGATCAGTTGGGGCTGGTCCCCGGCAGGTGGCGACCGAACAGGGACCTCAGGAGGCAATACTCAAAGAGCTGAGCAGACACGAACCACGCAATCAGCAGGCAATAAGCATGGAGCTCAGCAGTGACGAATCATGCTGCTCAACTGGCAATAATCAAGCACGTGACCAGGCAGAACTCACGCAGCTCAGCTGGCAATTGTCAAGCAGATGAGCCGGCAGGAATCACGCAGCTCAGCAGGCCCTGATCACGTGACTCTGCAGGCACTGATCACGTGGCTGATCAAGTCCAGATCACGTGACTGAGCATGCACTGATAACGTGGCTATCATGCACTGATGACGTGACTGCGCATGCACTGATGATGTGGCTGATCGGGCACTGATCACATGGCTCAGCATGCACTGATCACGTGTTTATCAGGCAATGATCAGTGACTGACAGGCGCTGATCATGGGACTGTGCGCGCACTGATCACGTGGCTATCATGCACTGATCACGTGACTGCGCATGCACTGATGACGTGGGTGTTCGGGCACTGATCACGTGTTTATCAGGCAGTGATCAGTGACTGACAGGCGCTGATCAGGGGACTGTGCACGCACTGATCAGGTGGCTGATCAGGAACTGACCACCTGACTGCGCATGCAGTGATCACGTGGCTGGTCGTTCACTGATCACGTGTTTATCATCCGGTGATCACGTGACTGAGAGGCGCTGATCACGTGACTGTGCCGTCAGTGATCACGTGGCTGAGCAGGCACTGATATCGTGACTGAGCATGCACTGATCATGTGCCGGGAGCCGGGGAGGCATTCCACTCTGGACAAAGGTCATGAGGAAGGAGGCTCGGCATACGCAAATGCGGGATCGAGCCTCAGGAGTCCACCCGGATATTCTCGAGCATCTCCCCCCAAAAACCAGAGTCTGCCTACTGTATTGCTTTGTGCTCTCACCTCTGATTTCACTGGGGGCTGTCCCCCACCACCATCTCGCTCTCTCTGTCAAAGAGTTAACTTACAGCTCCAATTCATAAAGTTCCTTGTCATTCTTCCCTTTAACTTCCAGCTGAGTCTCCATCTGGAGCGCGGAACCCACCACGCTTACTAATTATGCATGGGCTGCTAAGACCCACTCGAGAAGGTGTCTAGGGTGAGGCACCTTTCGCTATTCGAGAGGGCGCCTGCGGCCTACGTAAGTGGTACAAACTTCTTGTCTTGAACTTTGATTGGTCTTCCGCGTAAACCAAGCTACTCAGTCTCTTTTCTCCACCGAATTTTCCTACCGAGCTCTCCTCATACTATCATTCTTGACATCTCTGATTAGCATATAAATAGTCGCCTAGGCCATCTCTCCTTCGAATACCCTGGATCAGTTCGGGCTGGTCCCCGGCAGGTGGCGACCGAACAGGGACCTCAGGAGGCAATACTCAAAGAGCTGAGATCATGCACACATCAGGTGGCTATCAAGCACTTCTCACCTGGCTGGTCATGCAATGTTCACGTAGCTACCATATACTGTTCACGTGACTGATCATGCACAGATCACGTAAATGATCATGCACTGCTCACGTGACTGATCATGTACTGATCACGTGACTGATCATGCAGTGATCGGGTGACTATCATGCACTGCTCACGTGGCTGATCATGCAATGATCACGTAGCAACCATGTACTGGTCACGTGACTGATCATGCACTGATCACGTGATTAATCCAGCACGGATCACCTGACTCATCATGCACTGAACACGTGGCTGATCACACACGTATCACGTGACTGATCATGCACTGATCACGTGGTTATCATGCACTGATCACGTGGCTATCACTCACTGATCACGTGGATACCATGCACGGATCACGTGGCTGATCACACACGTATCACGTGACTGATCATGCACTGATCACCTGTCTATCATGCACTGATCACGTGGCTATCATGCACTGATCACGTGGCTGATCATGCAATGATCACGTAGCTACCATGTACTGGTCACGTGACTGCTCTTGCACGGATCACGTAATTGATCATGCACTGATCACGTGGCTGATCAAGCACTGATCACGTGGCTATCATGCACTGCTAACGTGGCTGATCATGAAATGATCCAGCAGCTACCATGTGCTGGTCACGTGACTGATCATGCACTGATCATGTGGCTGATCATGCACTGATCACGTGACTGATCATGCACTGATCACGTGACTGATCATGCACTGATCACGTGGCTATCATGCACTGATCACATGGCTGGTCATACACTGATCACGTGCCTGGTCATGCACAGATTACATGACTGATCATGCGCTGATCACGTCACTGATCATTCACTGATCACGTGGCTCTCATACACTACTCACGTGGCTGATCATGCAATGATCATGTAGCTACCATGTACCGGTCACGTGACTGATCATACATCCATTAGGTGACTAATCATGCACTGATCACGTGGCTATCATGCACTGTTCACGTGGCTGATCATACACTGATCACCTGCCTGGTCATGCACAGATCACGTGACTAATCATGAACGGCTCACGTAGAAATCATTCACTGATCACCTGGCTGATCATGCACTGATCACGTGGCTATCATGCACTGATCACGTGGCTGATCATGCACTGATACCGTGACTGAGCATGGACTGATCACATGACTATCATGTAGTGATCACGTGACTTAATGGCACTGATCATGTGACTGATCATGCGCTGATCATGTTTGCTTTCATACACTGATCATGTGCCTCTGGAGGCAATAAACAAAGAGCTGAGTAGGCACGAATCAAACAGTCAGCAGGCAAAAATCATGGATCTCAGCTGTGAGGAATCATGCTGCTCAGCTGGCAATAATCAAGCAGCTGAGCAGGCAGGAATTACACAGCAGCTGGCAATTGTCAAGCAGATGACAGGCAGGAATCATGCAGCTCAGCTGGGAATTATCAAGCAGATGAGCAGACAGTAATCACGCAGCTCAGCAGGCCCTGATCACGTGACTGAGCATGCACTGTTCACCTGGCTGATCATACACTGATCATGTGATTGTACAAGCACTGATCACTTGGATATCATGCACTGATCACGTCGCTAATCATACATTATTCACGTGTCTGACCATGCACTGATCACGTGGCTGATCATGCAATGATCACGTAGCTACCATATACTGGTCCCATGAGTGATCATGCACTGATCACGTATTTGATCGTGCACTGATCACGTGGCTGATCATGCACTGAACACGTGACTGATCATGCACTGATCACGTGACTGATCATGCACTGATCACGTGGCTATCATGCACTGCTCACGTGGCTGATCATGCACTGATCACGCAGCCACCATGTACTGGTCACATGACTGATCATGCACTGATCACGTAAATGATCAAGCACTGATCACCTGGCTTATCATGCATTGATTATGTGACTGATCATGTGCTGATCATGTTTGGTGTCACACACTGATCATGTGCATCTGGAGGCAATGAACAATGAGCTGAGTAGGCAGGAATCAGTCAGCAGGATATAATCATGGAACTCAGCTTTGAGAAATCATGCTGCTCAGCTGGCAATAATCAAGTAGATGAGCAAGCGGGAATTATGCAGCACAGGTGGCAATTGTTAAGAAGATGACAGGCAGGAATCGAACAGCTCAGCTGTTATTTGTCAAGCAGATGAGCAGACAGTAATCACACAGCTCAGCAGGCCCTGATCACGTGACTGAGCATGCACTGTTCAAGTCGCTGATCACACACCTAACACATGAATGATCATGCACTGATTACGTGGCTCTCATGCACTGATCACGTGATTGCGCATGCACTGATCACGTAATTGTATGCACTGCTCACTTGGCTATCATGCACTGATGATGTGGCTGATCATGCACTGATCACGTAGCTATCTTGCACTGATCACTTCGCTGATCATACACTAATCACGGGACTTATCGTGCACTGATTACGGCGCTATCATGCATTGTCTACATGACTCCACATGCACTGATCACGTGGATGATCATGCACTGATCACGTGACTGACCATGCACTGATCACATGACTGATCATTCACTGATCACCTGGCTGATCAAGCACTGATCACGTAATTGATCATGCACTGATAATTTGGCTGATCATGCACTGATCACGTGGCTTATCATACACTGATCACGTGACTGATCATGCACTGATCACATGGCTATCATGCACTGATCACTTGGCTGGTCATACACTGATCACATGACTAATCATGCACTGTTCACGTGACTGATCATCTACTGATCATGTGACTGATCATGCACAGATCACGTAATTGATCATGCACTATTCACGTGGCTGATCATGTAATGATCACGTGACTGACCATGCACTGATCACGTGACTGATCATCCACTGGTCAGTTGGCTATCATGCACTGATTACTTGGCTGATCATACACTGATCACGTGACTGATAATGCACTGATCATCTGGCTATCATGCACTGATTACCTGGCTATCGTGCACTGATCACGTGGTTCATCATACACTGATCACGAGACTGATCATGCACTGATCACGTCTATATCATGCACTGATCACATGACTGCCCATGCACTGATCACACGGATGATCATACACTGATCATGTGACAGATCACGCACTGATCACGTGGCTATCATGCACTGCTCACGTGGCTGTTCATTCAATGATCATGTAGCTACCATGTACTGGTCACGTGAGTGATCATGCACTGATCACGTAATTGATCATGCACTGATCAGTTGACTTATCATGCACTGTTCACGAGAGTGATCATGCACTGATCACGTGAGTGATCATGCAATGATCTCGTGGCTATCATGCACGGCTCATGTGGCTGGTCATGCAATGATCACGTAGCTACCATATACTGGTCACGTGACTGATCATGCACTGATCACGTAACTGATCATGCACTGATCATGTGGCTGATCATACACTGATTACGTGGTTGATCATCCACTGATCACGTGACTGATCATGCACTGATCACGTGACTGATCATGCACTGATCACGTGGCTATCATGCACTGATCACTTGGCTGGTCATACACTGATCAGGTGCCTGGTCATGCAGAGATTACATGACTGATCATGCACTGAACACGTGACTGATCATGCACTGATCACGTGGCTATCATGCACTACTCACGTGGCTGAACATGCAATGATCATGTAGCTACCATGTACCGGTCAGTTGACTGATCATACACCCATCAGGTGACGGATCATGCACTGATCACGTCGCTGATCATACACTGATCACCTGCCTGGTCATGCACAGATCACGTGACAAATCATGAACTGATCACATAGCTATCATGAACTGATCACCTGGCTGATCAGGCACTGATACCGTGACTGAGCATGGACTGATCACATGACTATCATGTAGTGATCACGTGACTTAATGGCTCTGATCATGTGACTGATCATGCGCTGATCACGTTTGCTATCATACACTGATCATTTGCCTCTGGAGGCAATAAACAAAGAGCTGAGTAGGCACGAATCAAACAGTCAGCAGGCAATAATCATGGAACTCAGGTGTGAGGAATCATGCTGCTCAGCTGTCAATAATCAAGCAGCTGAGCAGGCAGGAATTACGCAGCACAGCTGGCAATTGTCAAGCAGATGACAGGCAGGAATCATGCAGCTCAGCTGGCAATTTTCAAGCAGATGAGCAGACAGGAATCACACAGCTCAGCAGGCCCTTATCACGTGACTGAGCATGCACTTTTCACCTGGCTGATCATACACTGATCACGTGATGATCATGCACTGATCACTTGGATATCATGCACTGATCACGTGGCTGATCATACACCTATCACGTGTCTGACCATGCACTGATCACGTGGCTGATCACACACCTATCACGTGAATGATCATGCACTGATCACGTGGCTCTCATGCACTGATCACGTGATTGCGCATGCACTGATCACGTAATTGTATGCACTGATGACGTGGCTATCATGCACTGATGAAGTGGCTGATCATGCACTGATCATGTGACTGATCATGCACTGATCACGTAGCTATCTTGCACTAATCACTTGGCTGATCATACACTCATTTCGGGACTGATCATGCACTGATCACCGCGCTATCATGCATTGACTAAATGACTCCACATGCACTGATCACGTGGATGATCATACACTGATCACGTGACTGATCATGCACTGATCATCTGGCTATCCTGCACTCATTACCTGGCTATCGTGCACTGATCACGTGGTTGATCATTCACTGATCACGAGAGTGATCATACACTGATCACAAGACTGATCATGCACTGATCACTTCTATATCATGCACTGATCACATGACTGCCCATGCACTGATCACGTGGATGATCATACACTGATCATGTGACAGATCATGCAGTGATCACGTGGCTATCATGCACTGATAAGTGGCTGATTATACTCTGCTCCTGAAACTGATCATGCAATCATCACGTGGCTATCATGCACTGCTCACGTGGCTGATCATGCAATGATCATGTAGCTACCATGTACTAGTCACTTGAGTGATGCTGCACTGATAACGTAATTGATCTTGCACTGATCAGGTGACTTATCATGCACTGTTCACCTGACTGATCATGCACTGATCACGTGACTGATCATGCACTGATCTCGTGGCTATCATGCACGGCTCACGTGGCTGATCATGCAATGTTCACCTAGATACCATGTACTGGTCACATGACTGATCATGCACTGATGACGTAATTGATCATGCAGTGATCATGTGGCTGATCATGCACTGATCACGTGGCTGATCATACACTGATTACGTGACTGATCACGCACTGATCATGTGACTGATCAGGCACTGATCACTTGGCTATCATGCACTGATCACTTGGCTGGTCATACACTGATCACTTGCCTGGTCATGCACAGATTACATGACTGATCATGCACTGATAACGTGACTGATTATGCACTGATCACCTGGCTATCATGCACTACTCACGTGGCTGATCATGCAATGATCATGTAGCTACCATGTACTGATCACGTGACTGATCATACAACCATCAGGTGACTGATCATGCACTGATCACGTGGCTCTCATGCACTGATGACGTGGCTATCATGCACTGATCACGTGGATATAATGCACTGATCACGTGGCTGATCACACACGTATCACATGACTGATCATGCACTGATCACGTGGCTATCATGCACTGATCACGTGGCTGATCACGCAATGATCACGTAGCTACCATGTACTGGTCACCTGACTGATCATGCACTGATTACGTAATTGATCCTGCACTGATCACATGGCTCATCACGCACTGATCCAGTGGCTGATCACACACGTATCAGCTGACTGATCATGTACAGATCACGTGACTAATCATGAAGTGATCACGTGGCTATCCTGCAATGATCACGTGGATATCATGCACTGATCACGTGGCTATCATGCACTGATCACGTGGCTGATCATGCAATGATCACGTAGCTACCATGCACTGGTCACGTGACTGATCATGCACTGATCAGGTAATTGATCATGCACTGATCACTTGACTGATCATGCACAGTCACGTGACTGATCATGCACAGATCACGTGACTGTTCATGCACTGATCACGTGGCTATCATGCACTGATCATGTGGCTATCATGCACTGCTCACGTGGCTGATCATGCAATGATCACGCAGCTACCATGTACTGGTCACATGACTGATCATGCACTGATCACATAATTGATCATGCACTGATCACCTGGCTTATCATGCATTGATCATGTGACTGATCATGTGCTGATCATGTTTGGTGTCACACACTGATCATGTGCCTCTGGAGGCAATGAGCATAGAGCTGAGTAGGCAGGAATCAGTCAGCAGGCTATAATCATGGAACTCACCTCTGAGAAATCATGCTGCTCAGCTGGCAATAATCAAGTAGATGAGCAGGCAGGAATTACGCAGCACAGGTGGCAATTGTCAAGGAGATGACAGGCAGGATCGTGCAGCTCAGCTGGAAATTGTAAAGCAGATGAGCAGACAGTAATCACGAAGCTCAGCAGGCCCTGATCACGTGCCTGAGCATTCACTGTTCACATGGCTGATCACACACCTATCACGTGACTGATCATGCACTGATCATGTGACTGATCATGCACTGATCACATAGCTATCTTGCACTGATCACTTGGCTGATCATACACTCATCACGGAACTGATCGTGCACTGATCACGGCGCTATCATGCATTGACTACATGACTCCACATGCACTGATCACGTGGATGATCATGCAGTGATCACGTGGCTGATCATGCACTGATACCGTGACTGAGCATGGACTGATCACATGACTATCATGTAGTGATCACGTGACTTAATGGCGCTGATCATGTGACTGATCATGCGCTGATCATGTTTGCTATCATACACTGATCATGTGCCTCTGGAGGCAATAAACAAATAGCTGAGTAGGCACGAATCAAACAGTCAGCAGGCAATAATCATGGAACTCAGCTGTGAGGAATCATGCTGTTCAGCTGGCAATAATCAAGCAGCTGAGCAGGCAGGAATTACGCAGCACAGCTGGCAATTGTCAAGCAGATGACAGGCAGGAATCGTGCAGCTCAGCTGGCAATTGTCAAGCAGATGAGCAGACAGTAATCACGCAGCTCAACATGCCCTGATCACGTGACTGAGCATGCACTGTTCACCTGGCTGATCATACACTGATCACGTGATTGATCATGCACTGATCACTTGGATATCATGCACTGATCACGTGTCTGATCATACACTGTTCACGTGTCTGACCATGCTCTGATCACGTGGCTGATCATACACTGCTCACGTAACTGATCATGCACTGATCACTTGGATATCATGCACTGATCACGTGTCTGATCATACACTGTTCACGTGTCTGACCATGCACTGATCACGTGGCTGATCATACACTGCTCACGTAACTGATCATGCCCTGATCAAGTGGCTATCATGCACTGCTCACGTGGCTCTTCATGCACTGATCACGTAATGGATCATGCACTGATCACGTGGCTGATCATGCAATGATCATGTAGCTACCATGTACTGGTCCCGTGAGTGACCATTCACTGATCACGTAATTGATCATGCACTGATCACGTGGCAGATCATGCACTGAACACGTGACTGACCATGCACTGATCACGTGAGTGATCATGCACTGATCACCTGGCTTATCATGCATTGATCATGTGACTGATCATGTGCTGATCATGTTTGGTGTCACACACTGATCATGTGCATCTGCAGGCAATGAACAAAGAGCTGAGTAGGCAGGAATCAGTCAGCAGGCTATAATCATGGAACTCAGCTTTGATAAATCATGCTGCTCAGCTGGCAATAATCAAGTTGATGAGCAGGCAGGAATTATGCAGCACAGGTGGCAATTGTCAAGGAGATGACAGGCAGGAATCGTACAGCTCAGCTGGCAATTGTCAAGCAGATGAGCAGACAGTAATCACGCAGCTCAGCAGGCCCTTATCACGTGACTGAGCATGCACTGTTCACGTGGCTGATCACACACCTATCACGTGAATAATCATGCACTGAACACGTGGCTCTCATGCACTGATCACATGATTGCACATGCACTGATCACGTAATTGTATGCACTGCTCACGTGGCTATCATGCACTGATGACGTGGCTGATCATGCACTGATCACGTAGCTATCTTGCACTGATCACTTGGCTAATCATACACTCATCACGGGACTGATCATGAACTGATCACGGCGCTATCATGCATTGTCTACATGACTCCACATGCACTGATCACGTGGATGATCATGCACTGATCAGGTGACTGACCATGCACTGATCACATGACTGATCATCCACTGATCACGTGGCGATCATGCACTGATCACGTGGCTGATCATACACTGATCACGTGACTGATCATGCACTGATCACATGACTGATCATCCACTGATCACGTGGCTATCATGCACTGCTCACGCGACTGTTCATGCAATGATCACGTAGCTACCATGTACTCGTCAAGTGAATGATCATGCACTGATCACGTAATTGATCATGCACTGATCACGTGGCTGACAATGCACTGATCACGTGACTGATTATCCACTGATCACGTGGCTGATCGTGCACTGATCACGTGGCTATCATGCACTGCTCACGTGGCTGATCATGCAATGATCACGTAGCTACCATGTACTGGTCACGTGACTGATCATGCACTGATCACGTAATTGATCATGCCCTGGTCATGTGGCTGATCATGCACTGATCACGCGGCTGATCATACACTGATCACGTGACTGATCATGCACTGATCACGTGACTGACCATGCACTGATCACGTGGCTATCATGCACTGATCACTTGGCTGGCCATACTGATCACGTGCCTCGTCATGCACTGATCACGTGGCTGATCATGCACTGATCACGTGACTGATCATGCACTGATCACGTGGCTATCATGCAGTGATCACGTGGCTATCATGCACAGATCACATGGCTGATCAGGCAATGATCACCTAGCTACCATATACTGGTCACGTGACTGATCATGCACTGATCACGTGGCTGATTATGCACTGATCACGTGACTGATCATGCACTGTTCACGAGACTCATCATGCACTGATGACATAGATATCATGCACTGATCACGTGTTTGATCATTCAGTGTTCACGTGTCTGACCATGCACTGCTGACGTTGCTGATCATACACTGTTCACGTAACTGATCATGCACTGATCACGTGGATTTCATGCATTGATCACGTGGCTGAACATGCACTGTTCACGTGGCTTACCACACACCTGTCACGTGACTGATCATGCACTGATCACGTGGCTCTCATGCACTGATCACGTGGCTGATCATACTCTGCTCACGTAACTGATCATGCACACATCACGTGGCTGATCATGCAATGATCCCGTAGCTACCATGTACTGGTCACGTGACTGATCATGCACTGATCACGTGGCTGATCACACACGAATCACGTGACTGATCATGCACTGATCACGTGGCTATCATGCACTAATCACGTGGCTATCATTCACTGATCACGTGGATATCATGCACTGATCACGTGGCTGATCACACACGTATCACATGACTGATCATGCACTGATCACGTGGCTATCATGCACTGATCACGTAAGTGATCATGCAATGATCACGTGGCTGATCATGCACTGAACACGTGAATAATCATGCACTGATCACGTGACTGATCATGCACTGATCACGTGGCTATTATGCACTGTTAACTTGGCTGATCATGCAATGTTCACGCAGCTACCATGTACTGGTCACGTGACTGATTATGCACTGATGACGTAATTGATCATGCACTGATCATGTGGCAGATCATGCACTGATCACGTGACTGATCATGCAGTTATCACGTGACTTATCATGCACTGATCACTTGGATATCATGCACTGATCACGTGTCTGATCATACACTGTTCACGTGTCTGACCATGCTCTGATCACGTGGCTGATCATACACTGCTCACGTAACTGATCATGCACTGATCACTTGGATATCATGCACTGATCACGTGTCTGATCATACACTGTTCACGTGTCTGACCATGCACTGATCACGTGGCTGATCATACACTGCTCACGTAACTGATCATGCCCTGATCAAGTGGCTATCATGCACTGCTCACGTGGCTCTTCATGCACTGATCACGTAAGGGATCATGCACTGATCACGTGGCTGATCATGCAATGATCATGTAGCTACCATGTACTGGTCCCGTGAGTGACCATTCACTGATCACGTAATTGATCATGCACTGATCACGTGGCAGATCATGCACTGAACACGTGACTGACCATGCACTGATCACGTGAGTGATCATGCACTGATCACCTGGCTTATCATGCATTGATCATGTGACTGATCATGTGCTGATCATGTTTGGTGTCACACACTGATCATGTGCATCTGCAGGCAATGAACAAAGAGCTGAGTAGGCAGGAATCAGTCAGCAGGCTATAATCATGGAACTCAGCTTTGATAAATCATGCTGCTCAGCTGGCAATAATCAAGTTGATGAGCAGGCAGGAATTATGCAGCACAGGTGGCAATTGTCAAGGAGATGACAGGCAGGAATCGTACAGCTCAGCTGGCAATTGTCAAGCAGATGAGCAGACAGTAATCACGCAGCTCAGCAGGCCCTTATCACGTGACTGAGCATGCACTGTTCACGTGGCTGATCACACACCTATCACGTGAATAATCATGCACTGAACACGTGGCTCTCATGCACTGATCACATGATTGCACATGCACTGATCACGTAATTGTATGCACTGCTCACGTGGCTATCATGCACTGATGACGTGGCTGATCATGCACTGATCACGTAGCTATCTTGCACTGATCACTTGGCTAATCATACACTCATCACGGGACTGATCATGAACTGATCACGGCGCTATCATGCATTGTCTACATGACTCCACATGCACTGATCACGTGGATGATCATGCACTGATCAGGTGACTGACCATGCACTGATCACATGACTGATCATCCACTGATCACGTGGCGATCATGCACTGATCACGTGGCTGATCATACACTGATCACGTGACTGATCATGCACTGATCACATGACTGATCATCCACTGATCACGTGGCTATCATGCACTGCTCACGCGACTGTTCATGCAATGATCACGTAGCTACCATGTACTCGTCAAGTGAATGATCATGCACTGATCACGCAATTGATCATGCACTGATCACGTGGCTGACAATGCACTGATCACGTGACTGATTATCCACTGATCACGTGGCTGATCGTGCACTGATCACGTGGCTATCATGCACTGCTCACGTGGCTGATCATGCAATGATCACGTAGCTACCATGTACTGGTCACGTGACTGATCATGCACTGATCACGTAATTGATCATGCCCTGGTCATGTGGCTGATCATGCACTGATCACGCGGCTGATCATACACTGATCACGTGACTGATCATGCACTGATCACGTGACTGACCATGCACTGATCACGTGGCTATCATGCACTGATCACTTGGCTGGCCATACTGATCACGTGCCTCGTCATGCACTGATCACGTGGCTGATCATGCACTGATCACGTGACTGATCATGCACTGATCACGTGGCTATCATGCAGTGATCACGTGGCTATCATGCACAGATCACATGGCTGATCAGGCAATGATCACGTAGCTATCATGCACTGGTCACGTGACTGATCATGCACTGATCACGTGGCTGATTATGCACTGATCACGTGACTGATCATGCACTGTTCACGAGACTCATCATGCACTGATGACATAGATATCATGCACTGATCACGTGTTTGATCATGCAGTGTTCACGTGTCTGACCATGCACTGCTGACGTTGCTGATCATGCACTGTTCACGTAACTGATCATGCACTGATCACGTGGCTATCATGCATTGATCACGTGGCTGAACATGCACTGTTCACGTGGCTTACCACACACCTGTCACGTGACTGATCATGCACTGATCACGTGGCTCTCATGCACTGATCACGTGGCTGATCATACTCTGCTCACGTAACTGATCATGCACACATCACGTGGCTGATCATGCAATGATCCCGTAGCTACCATGTACTGGTCACGTGACTGATCATGCACTGATCACGTGGCTGATCACACACGGATCACGTGACTGATCATGCACTGATCACGTGGCTATCATGCACTAATCACGTGGCTATCATTCACTGATCACGTGGCTATCATGCACTGATCACGTGGCTGATCACACACTGATCACATGACTGATCATGCACTGATCACGTGGCTATCATGCACTGATCACGTAACTGATCATGCAATGATCACGTGGCTGATCATGCACAGAACACGTGAATAATCATGCACTGATCACGTGACTGATCATGCACTGATCACGTGGCTATCATGCACTGTTAACTTGGCTGATCATGCAATGATCACGCAGCTACCATGCACTGATCACGTGACTGATCATGCACTGATCACGTAATTGATCATGCACTGATCACGTGGCTGATCATGCACTGATCACGTGACTGATCATGCACTGATCACGTGACTGATCATGCACTGATCACGTGGCTATCATGCACTGATCACGTGGCTGATCATGCACTGATCACGCAGCTATCATGCACTGATCACGTGACTGATCATGCACTGATCACGTGGCTGATCATGCACTGATCACGTGGCTGATCATGCACTGATCACGTGGCTGATCATGCACTGATCACGTGGCTGATCATGCACTGATCACGTGGCTATCATGCACTGATCACGTGGCTGATCATGCACTGATCATGTAGCTACCATGTACTGGTCACGTGAATGATCATACACCCATCAGGTGACTGATCATGCACTGATCACGTGGCTATCATGCACTGATCACGTGACTGATCATGCACTGATCATGTCTGATCATGCACTGATCACATGACTGCCCATGCACTGATCACGTGGATGATCATACACTGATCATGTGACAGATCATGCACTGATCACGTGGCTGATCATGCACTGATACCGTGACTGAGCATGGACTGATCACATGACTATCATGTAGTGATCACGTGACTTAATGGCGCTGATCATGTGACTGATCATGCGCTGATCATGTTTGCTATCATACACTGATCATGTGCCTCTGGAGGCAATAAACAAAGAGCTGAGTAGGCACGAATCAAACAGTCAGCAGGCAATAATCATGGAACTCAGCTGTGAGGAATCATGCTGCTCAGCTGGCAATAATCAAGCAGCTGAGCAGGCAGGAATTACGCAGCACAGCTGGCAATTGTCAAGCAGATGACAGGCAGGAATCGTGCAGCTCAGCTGGCAATTGTCAAGCAGATGAGCAGACAGTAATCACGCAGCTCAGCATGCCCTGATCACGTGACTGAGCATGCACTGTTCACGTGGCTGATCATACACTGATCACGTGACTGATCATGCACTGATCACTGGATATCATGCACTGATCACGTGGCTGATCATACACTGTTCACGTGTCTGACCATGCACTGATCACGTGGCTGATCATACACTGCTCACGTAACTGATCATGCACTGATCACGTGGCTATCATGCACTGATCACGTGGCTGATCATGCACTGATCACGTGGCTGATCATGCACTGATCACGTGGCTGATCATGCACTGATCACGTGACTGATCATGCACTGATCACGTGGCTATCATGCACTGATCACGTGGCTGATCATGCACTGATCACGTACTGATCATGCACTGATCACGTGGCTGATCATGCACTGATCACGTAGCTACCATGCACTGATCACGTGACTGATCATGCACTGATCACGTGACTGATCATGCACTGATCACGTGGCTGATCATGCACTGATCACGTGACTGATCATGCACTGATCACGTGACTGATCATGCACTGATCACGTGGCTTATCATGCACTGATCATGTGACTGATCATGTGCTGATCATGTTTGGTGTCATACACTGATCATGTGCATCTTCAGGCAATGAACAAAGAGCTGAGTAGGCAGGAATCAGTCAGCAGGCTATAATCATGGAACTCAGCTTTGATAAATCATGCTGCTCAGCTGGCAATAATCAAGTTGATGAGCAGGCAGGAATTATGCAGCACACGTGGCAATTGTCAAGCAGATGACAGGCAGGAATCGTACAGCTCAGCTGGCAATTGTCAAGCAGATGAGCAGACAGTAATCACGCAGCTCAGCAGGCCCTTATCACGTGACTGAGCATGCACTGTTCACGTGGCTGATCATACACCGATCACGTGACTGATCATGCACTGATCACGTGGCTATCATGCACTGATCACGTGACTGATCATGCACTGATCACGTAATTGTCATGCACTGATCACGTGGCTATCATGCACTGATCACGTGGCTGATCATGCACTGATCACGTGGCTATCATGCACTGATCACGTGGCTGATCATGCACTGATCACGGGACTGATCATGCACTGATCACGGCGCTATCATGCACTGTCACATGACTGATCATGCACTGATCACGTGGATGATCATGCACTGATCACGTGACTGATCATGCACTGATCACGTGACTGATCATGCACTGATCACGTGGCTGATCATGCACTGATCACGTGGCTGATCATGCACTGATCACGTGACTGATCATGCACTGATCACGTGACTGATCATGCACTGATCACGTGGCTATCATGCACTGATCACGTGACTGATCATGCACTGATCACGTAGCTATCATGCACTCGTCACGTGACTGATCATGCACTGATCACGTGACTGATCATGCACTGATCACGTGGCTGATCATGCACTGATCACGTGACTGATCATGCACTGATCACGTGACTGATCATGCACTGATCACGTGACTGATCATGCACTGATCACGTGGCTATCATGCACTGATCACGTGGCTGATCATGCACTGATCACGTGACTGATCATGCACTGATCACGTGACTGATCATGCACTGATCACGTGGCTATCATGCACTGATCACGTGGCTGATCATGCACTGATCACGTGGTATCATGCACTGATCACGTGACTGATCATGCACTGATCACGTGACTGATCATGCACTGATCACGTGACTATCATGCACTGATCACGTGGCTGATCATGCACTGATCACGTGGCTGATCATGCATGATCACGCAGCTACCATGTACTGGTCACATGACTGATCATGCACTGATCACGTGACTGATCATGCACTGATCACGTGGCTATCATGCACTACTCACGTGGCTGATCATGCAATGATCATGTAGCTACCATGTACAGGTCACGTGAATGATCATACACCCATCAGGTGACTGATCATGCACTGATCACGTGGCTATCATGCACTGATCACGTGACTGATCATGCACTGATCACGTCTATATCATGCACTGATCACATGACTGCCCATGCACTGATCACGTGGATGATCATACACTAATCATGTGACAGATCATGCACTGATCACGTGGCTGATCATGCACTGATACCGTGACTGAGCATGGACTGATCACATGACTATCATGTAGTGATCACGTGACTTAATGGCGCTGATCATGTGACTGATCATGCGCTGATCATGTTTGCTATCATACACTGATCATGTGCCTCTGGAGGCAATAAACAAAGAGCTGAGTAGGCACGAATCAAACAGTCAGCAGGCAATAATCATGGAACTCAGGTGTGAGGAATCATGCTGCTCAGCTGGCAATAATCAAGCAGCTGAGCAGGCAGGAATTACGCAGCACAGCTGACAATTGTCAAGCAGATGACAGGCAGGAATCGTGCAGCTCAGCTGGCAATTGTCAAGCAGATGAGCAGACAGTAATCACGCAGCTCAGCAGGCCCTGATCACGTGACTGAGCATGCACTGTTCACGTGGCTGATCATACACTGATCACGTGATGATCATGCACTGATCACTTAGATATCATGCACTGATCACGTGGCTGATCATACACTGTTCACGTGTCTGACCATGCACTGATCACGTGGCTGATCATACAGTGCTCAGGTAACTGATCATGCACTGATCACGTGGCTATCATGCACTGATCACGTGGCTGAACATGCACTGTTCACGTGGCTGATCACACACCTGTCACGTGACATATCATGCACTGATCACGTGGCACTCATGCACTGATCACGTGGCTGATCATACTCTGCTCACGTAACTGATCATGCACACATCACGTGGCTTTCATGCACTGCTCACGTGGCTCGTCATGGAATGATCACGTAGCTACCATATACTGGTCACGTGACTGATCATGCACAGATCACGTAAATGATCAAGCACTGTTCACGTGACTGATCATGCACTGATCACGGGACTGATCATGCACTGATCACGTGGCTATCATGCACTGCTCCCGTGGCTGATCATGCAACGATCACGTAGCAACCATGTACTGGTCACGTGACTGATCATGCACTGATCACGTAATTGATCATGCACTGATCACGTGGCTCATCATGCACTGATCACGTGGCTGATCATGCACTGATCACGTGGCTGATCATGCACTGATCACGTGGATATCATGCACTGATCACGTGGCTGATCACACACGTATCACGTGACTGATCATGCACTGATCACGTGGCTGATCATGCACTGATCACGTGGCTGATCATGCACTGATCACGTAGCTACCATGTACTGTCACGTGACTGATCATGCACTGATCACGTAACTGATCATGCACTGATCACGTGGCTGATCATGCACTGATCACGTGACTGATCATGCACTGATCACGTGACTGATCATGCACTGATCACGTGGCTATCATGCACTGATCACGTGGCTGATCATGCACTGATCACGTGGCTGATCATGCGATGATCACGCAGCTATCATGCACTGATCACGTGACTGATCATGCACTGATCACGTGACTGATCATGCACTGATCACGTGGCTATCATGCACTGATCACGTGGCTGATCATGCAATGATCACGTAGCTACCATGTACTGGTCACGTGACTGATCATGCACTGATCACGTGACTGATCATGCACTGATCACGTGGCTATCATGCACTATCACGTGACTGATCATGCACTGATCACGTCTATATCATGCACTGATCACATGACTGATCATGCACTGATCACGTGGATGATCATGCACTGATCATTGACTGATCATGCACTGATCACGTGGCTATCATGCACTGATCACGTGGCTGATCATGCACTGATCACGTAGCTATCATGCACTGATCACGTGACTGATCATGCACTGATCACGTGACTGATCATGCACTGATCACGTGACTGATCATGCACTGATCACGTGACTGATCATGCACTGATCACGTGACTGATCATGCACTGATCACGTGGCTATCATGCACTGATCACGTGGCTGATCATGCACTGATCACGTAGCTACCATGCACTGATCACGTGACTGATCATGCACTGATCACGTAATTGATCATGCACTGATCACGTGGCTGATCATGCACTGATCACGTGGCTGATCATGCACTGATCACGTGACTGATCATGCACTGATCACGTGACTGATCATGCACTGATCACGTGGCTATCATGCACTGATCACGTGGCTGATCATGCACTGATCACGTGGCTGATCATGCACTGATCACGTGACTGATCATGCACTGATCACGTGACTGATCATGCACTGATCACGTGGCTATCATGCACTGATCACGTGGCTGATCATGCACTGATCACGTAGCTATCATGCACTGGTCAGTGACTGATCATGCACTGATCACGTGACTGATCATGCACTGATCACGTGGCTATCATGCACTACTCACGTGGCTGATCATGCAATGATCATGTAGCTACCATGTACTGGTCACGTGACTGATCATACACCCATCAGGTGACTGATCATGCACTGATCACGTGGCTATCATGCACTGATCACGTGGCTGATCATGCACTGATCACGTGCCTGATCATGCACTGATCACGTGACTGATCATGCACTGATCACGTGGCTATCATGCACTGATCACGTGGCTGATCATGCACTGATCACGTGGCTGATCATGCACTGATACCGTGACTGAGCATGGACTGATCACATGACTATCATGTAGTGATCACGTGACTTAATGGCACTGATCATGTGACTGATCATGCACTGATAATGTTTGCTATCATACACTGATCATGTGCCTCTGGAGGCAATAAACAAAGAGCTGAGTAGGCACGAATCAAACAGTCAGCAGGCAATAATCATGGAACTCAGCTGTGAGGAATCATGCTGCTCAGCTGGCAATAATCAAGCAGCTGAGCATGCAGGAATTACGCAGCACAGCTGGCAATTGTCAAGCAGATGACAGGCAGGAATCGTGCAGCTCAGCTGGCAATTGTCAAGCTGAGGAGCAGACAGTAATACGCAGCTCAGCAGGCCCTGATCACGTGACTGAGCATGCACTGTTCACGTGGCTGATCATACACTGATCACGTGATGATCATGCACTGATCACGTGGATATCATGCACTGATCACGTGGCTGATCATACACTGATCACGTGTCTGATCATGCACTGATCACGTGGCTGATCATACACTGATCACGTAACTGATCATGCACTGATCACGTGGCTATCATGCACTGATCACGTGGCTGATCATGCACTGATCACGTGGCTGATCACACACTGATCACGTGACTGATCATGCACTGATCACGTGGCATCATGCACTGATCACGTGGCTGATCATGCACTGATCACGTGACTGATCATGCACTGATCACATGACTGATCATGCACTGATCACGTGACTGATCATGCACTGATCACGTGGCTATCATGCACTACTCACGTGGCTGATCATGCAATGATCATATAGCTACCATGTACAGGTCACGTGACTGATCATACACCCATCAGGTGACTGATCATGCACTGATCACGTGGCTATCATGCACTGATCACGTGACTGATCATGCACTGATCACGTCTATATCATGCACTGATCACATGACTGCCCATGCACTGATCACGTGGATGATCATACACTGATCATGTGACAGATCATGCACTGATCACGTGGCTGATCATGCACTGATACCGTGACTGAGCATGGACTGATCACATGACTATCATGTAGTGATCACGTGACTTAATGGCGCTGATCATGTGACTGATCATGCGCTGATCATGTTTGCTATCATACACTGATCATGTGCCTCTGGAGGCAATAAACAAAGAGCTGAGTAGGCACGAATCAAACAGTCAGCAGGCAATAATCATGGAACTCAGGTGTGAGGAATCATGCTGCTCAGCTGGCAATAATCAAGCAGCTGAGCAGGCAGGAATTACGCAGCACAGCTGGCAATTGTCAAGCAGATGACAGGCAGGAATCGTGCAGCTCAGCTGGCAATTGTCAAGCAGATGAGCAGACAGTAATCACGCAGCTCAGCAGGCCCAGATCACGTGACTGAGCATGCACTGTTCACGTGGCTGATCATACACTGATCACGTAACTGATCATGCACTGATCACGTGGCTATCATGCACTGATCACGTGGCTGATCATGCACTGATCACGTGGCTGATCATGCACTGATCACGTGGCTGATCATACACTGATCACGTAACTGATCATGCACTGATCACGTGGCTGATCATGCACTGATCAGTGGCTATCATGCACTGATCACGTGGCTGATCATGCACTGATCACGTGACTGATCATGCACTGATCACTGGCTATCATGCACTGATCACTGGCTATCATGCACTGATCACGTGGCTGATCATGCACTGATCACGTGACTGATCATGCACTGATCACGTCTATATCATGCACTGATCACGTGACTGATCATGCACTGATCACGTGGATGATCATGCACTGATCACGTGACTGATCATGCACTGATCACGTGGCTATCATGCACTGATCACGTGGCTGATCATGCACTGATCACGTAGCTACCATGTACTGGTCACGTGACTGATCATGCACTGATCACGTAATTGATCATGCACTGATCACGTGACTGATCATGCACTGATCACGTGACTGATCATGCACTGATCACGTGACTGATCATGCACTGATCACGTGGCTATCATGCACTGATCACGTGGCTGATCATGCACTGATCACGTAGCTACCATGCACTGATCACGTGACTGATCATGCACTGATCACGTAACTGATCATGCACTGATCACGTGGCTGATCATGCACTGATCACGTGGCTGATCACTGATCATGCACTGATCACGTGACTGATCATGCACTGATCACGTGGCTATCATGCACTACTCACGTGGCTGATCATGCAATGATCATGTAGCTACCATGTACCGGTCACGTGACTGATCATACACCCATCAGGTGACTGATCATGCACTGATCACGTGGCTATCATGCACTGATCACGTGGCTGATCATGCACTGATCACGTGCCTGATCATGCACTGATCACGTGACTGATCATGCACTGATCACGTGGCTATCATGCACTGATCACGTGGCTGATCATGCACTGATCACGTGGCTGATCATGCACTGATACCGTGACTGAGCATGGACTGATCACATGACTATCATGTAGTGATCACGTGACTTAATGGCGCTGATCATGTGACTGATCATGCGCTGATCATGTTTGCTATCATACACTGATCATGTGCCTCTGGAGGCAATAAACAAAGAGCTGAGTAGGCACGAATCAAACAGTCAGCAGGCAATAATCATGGAACTCAGGTGTGAGGAATCATGCTGCTCAGCTGGCAATAATCAAGCAGCTGAGCAGGCAGGAATTACGCAGCACAGCTGACAATTGTCAAGCAGATGACAGGCAGGAATCGTGCAGCTCAGCTGGCAATTGTCAAGCAGATGAGCAGACAGTAATCACGCAGCTCAGCAGGCCCAGATCACGTGACTGAGCATGCACTGTTCACGTGGCTGATCATACACTGATCACGTAACTGATCATGCACTGATCACGTGACTATCATGCACTGATCACGTGGCTGATCATACACTGTTCACGTGTTTGACCATGCACTGATCACGTGGCTGATCATACACTGCTCACGTAACTGATCATGCACTGATCACGTGGCTGATCATGCACTGATCACGTGGCTATCATGCACTGATCACGTGGCTGATCATGCACTGATCACGTGACTGATCATGCACTGATCACTGGCTATCATGCACTGATCACTGGCTATCATGCACTGATCACGTGGCTGATCATACACTGATCACGTGACTGATCATGCACTGATCACGTCTATATCATGCACTGATCACGTGACTGATCATGCACTGATCACGTGGATGATCATACACTGATCACGTGACTGATCATGCACTGATCACGTGGCTATCATGCACTGATCACGTGGCTGATCATGCACTGATCACGTAGCTACCATGTACTGATCACGTGACTGATCATGCACTGATCACGTAATTGATCATGCACTGATCACGTGACTGATCATGCACTGATCACGTGACTGATCATGCACTGATCACGTGACTGATCATGCACTGATCACGTGGCTATCATGCACTGATCACGTGGCTGATCATGCACTGATCACGTAGCTACCATGCACTGATCACGTGACTGATCATGCACTGATCACGTAACTGATCATGCACTGATCACGTGGCTATCATGCACTGATCACGTGGCTGATCATGCACTGATCACGTGACTGATCATGCACTGATCACGTGACTGATCATGCACTGATCACGTGGCTATCATGCACTGATCACGTGGCTGATCATGCACTGATCACGTGGCTATCATGCACTGATCACGTGACTGATCATGCACTGATCACGTGGCTGATCATGCACTGATCACGTGACTTATCATGCACTGATCACGTGACTGATCATGCACTGATCACGTGACTGATCATGCACTGATCACGTGGCTATCATGCACTACTCACGTGGCTGATCATGCAATGATCATGTAGCTACCATGTACTGGTCACGTGACTGATCATACACCCATCAGGTGACTGATCATGCACTGATCACGTGGCTATCATGCACTGATCACGTGGCTGATCATGCACTGATCACGTGCCTGGTCATGCACTGATCACGTGACTGATCATGCACTGATCACGTGGCTGATCATGACTGATCACGTGGCTGATCATGCACTGATCACGTGGCTGATCATGCACTGATACCGTGACTGAGCATGGACTGATCACATGACTATCATGTAGTGATCACGTGACTTAATGGCGCTGATCATGTGACTGATCATGCGCTGATCATGTTTGCTATCATACACTGATCATGTGCCTCTGGAGGCAATAAACAAAGAGCTGAGTAGGCACGAATCAAACAGTCAGCAGGCAATAATCATGGAACTCAGGTGTGAGGAATCATGCTGCTCAGCTGGCAATAATCAAGCAGCTGAGCAGGCAGGAATTACGCAGCACAGCTGACAATTGTCAAGCAGATGACAGGCAGGAATCGTGCAGCTCAGCTGGCAATTGTCAAGCAGATGAGCAGACAGTAATCACGCAGCTCAGCAGGCCCAGATCACGTGACTGAGCATGCACTGTTCACGTGGCTGATCATACACTGATCACGTAACTGATCATGCACTGATCACGTGGCTATCATGCACTGATCACGTGGCTGATCATACACTGTTCACATGTCTGACCATGCACTGATCACGTGGCTGATCATACACTGCTCACGTAACTGATCATGCACTGATCACGTGGCTGATCATGCACTGATCAGTGGCTATCATGCACTGATCACGTGGCTGATCATACACTGATCACGTGACTGATCATGCACTGATCATCTGGCTATCATGCACTCATCACGTGGCTATCATGCACTGATCACGTGGCTGATCATGCACTGATCACGTGACTGATCATGCACTGATCACGTCTATATCATGCACTGATCACATGACTGATCATGCACTGATCACCCGGATGATCATACACTGATCACGCGACTGATCATGCACTGATCACGTGGCTATCATGCACTGCTCACGTGGCTGATCATGCAATGATCACGTAGCTACCATGTACTGGTCACGTGACTGATCATGCACTGATCACGTAATTGATCATGCACTGATCACGTGACTTATCATGCACTGATCACGTGAGTGATCATGCACTGATCACGTGACTGATCATGCACTGATCACGTGGCTATCATGCACTGCTCACGTGGCTGATCATGCAATGATCACGTAGCTACCATGTACTGGTCACGTGACTGATCATGCACTGATCACGTACTGATCATGCACTGATCACGTGGCTGATCATGCACTGATCACGTGGCTGATCATGCACTGATCACGTGACTGATCATGCACTGATCACGTGACTGATCATGCACTGATCACGTGACTGATCATGCACTGATCACCTGCCTGATCATGCACTGATCACGTGACAAATCATGCACTGATCACATAGCTATCATGAACTGATCACGTGGCTGATCATGCACTGATCACGTGGCTGATCATGCACTGATACCGTGACTGAGCATGGACTGATCACATGACTATCATGTAGTGATCACGTGACTTAATGGCGCTGATCATGTGACTGATCATGCACTGATAATGTTTGCTATCATACACTGATCATGTGCCTCTGGAGGCAATAAACAAAGAGCTGAGTAGGCACGAATCATACAGTCAGCAGGCAATAATCATGTAACTCAGCTGTGAGGAATCATGCTGCTCAGCTGGCAATAATCAAGCAGCTAGCAGGCAGGAATTACGCAGCACAGCTGTCAATTGTCAAGCAGATGACAGGCAGGAATCGTGCAGCTCAGCTGGCAATTGTCAAGCAGATGAGCAGACAGTAATCACGCAGCTCAGCAGGCCCTGATCACGTGACTGAGCAGGCACTGTTCACGTGGCTGATCACACACTGATCACGTGATGATCATGCACTGATCACTTGGATATCATGCACTGATCACGTGGCTGATCATACACTGTTCACGTGTCTGACCATGCACTGATCACGTGGCTGATCATACAGTGCTCAGGTAACTGATCATGCACTGATCACGTGGCTATCATGGACTGATCACGTGGCTGAACATGCACTGTTCACGTGGCTGATCACACACCTGTCACGTGACATATCATGCACTGATCACGTGGCACTCATGCACTGATCACGTGGCTGATCATACTCTGCTCACCTAACTCATCATGCACACATCACGTGGCTATCATGCACTGCTCTCGTGGCTCGTCATGGAATGATCACATAGCTACCATATACTGGTCACGAGACTGATCATGCACAGATCACGTAAATGATCATGCACTGTTCACGTGACTGATCATGTACTGATCACGTGACTGATCATGCACTGATCACGTGGCTATCATGCTCTGCTCACGTGGCTGATCATGCAACGATCACGTAGCAACCATGTACTGGTCACGTGACTGATCATGCACTGATCACGTAATTGATCCTGCACTGATCACGTGGCTCATCATGCACTGATCACGTGGCTGATCACACATGTATCACGTGACTGATCATGCACTGATCACGTGGCTATCATGCACTGATCACGTGGATATCATGCCCTGATCACGTGGCTGATCACACACGTATCACATGACTGATCATGCACTGATCACGTGGCTATCATGCACTGATCACGTGGCTATCATGCACTGATCACGTGGCTGATCATGCAATGATCACGTAGCTACCATGTACTGGTCACGTGACTGATCATGCACTGATCACGTAATTGATCATGCACTGATCAGTGACTGATCATGCACTGATCACGTGACTGATCATGCACTGATCACGTGACTGATCATGCACTGATCACGTGGCTATCATGCACTGATCAGTGGCTGATCATGCAATGATCACGTAGCTACCATGCACTGATCACGTGACTGATCATGCACTGATCACGTAATTGATCATGCACTGATCACGTGGCTGATCATGCACTGATCACGTGGCTGATCATGCACTGATCACGTGACTGATCATGCACTGATCACGTGACTGATCATGCACTGATCACGTGGCTATCATGCACTGATCACGTGGCTGATCATGCACTGATCACGTGCCTGATCATGCACTGATCACATGACTGATCATGCACTGATCACGTGACTGATCATGCACTGATCACGTGGCTATCATGCACTGATCACGTGGCTGATCATGCACTGATCATGTAGCTACCATGTACTGGTCAGTGACTGATCATACACTGATCACGTGACTGATCATGCACTGATCACGTGGCTATCATGCACTGATCACGTGGCTGATCATGCACTGATCACGTGCCTGATCATGCACTGATCACGTGACTGATCATGCACTGATCACGTGGCTATCATGCACTGATCACGTGGCTGATCATGCACTGATCACGTGGCTGATCATGCACTGATCCCGTGACTGATCATGCACTGATCACATGACTATCATGCACTGATCACGTGGCTATCATGCACTATCACGTGGCTGATCATGCACTGATCATGTAGCTACCATGTACTGATCACGTGACTGATCATGCACTGATCACGTGACTGATCATGCACTGATCACGTGGCTATCATGCACTGATCACGTGACTGATCATGCACTGATCACGTCTATATCATGCACTGATCACGTGACTGATCATGCACTGATCACGTGGATGATCATGCACTGATCACGTGACTGATCATGCACTGATCACGTGGCTGATCATGCACTGATCACGTGGCTATCATGCACTACTCACGTGGCTGATCATGCAATGATCATGTAGCTACCATGTACTGGTCACGTGACTGATCATACACCCATCAGGTGACTGATCATGCACTGATCACGTGGCTATCATGCACTGATCACGTGGCTGATCATGCACTGATCACCTGCCTGGTCATGCACTGATCACGTGACTGATCATGCACTGATCACGTAGCTATCATGCACTGATCACGTGGCTGATCATGCACTGATCACGTGGCTGATCATGCACTGATACCGTGACTGAGCATGGACTGATCACATGACTATCATGTAGTGATCACGTGACTTAATGGCGCTGATCATGTGACTGATCATGCGCTGATCATGTTTGCTATCATACACTGATCATGTGCCTCTGGAGGCAATAAACAAAGAGCTGAGTAGGCACGAATCAAACAGTCAGCAGGCAATAATCATGGAACTCAGTTGTGAGGAATCATGCTGCTCAGCTGGCAATAATCAAGCAGCTGAGCAGGCAGGAATTACGCAGCACAGCTGACAATTGTCAAGCAGATGACAGGCAGGAATCGTGCAGCTCAGCTGGCAATTGTCAAGCAGATGAGCAGACAGTAATCACGCAGCTCAGCAGGCCCTGATCACGTGACTGAGCATGCACTGTTCACGTGGCTGATCATACACTGATCACGTGACTGATCATGCACTGATCACGTGGCTATCATGCACTGATCACGTGGCTGATCATACACTGTTCACGTGTTTGACCATGCACTGATCACGTGGCTGATCATACACTGCTCACGTAACTGATCATGCACTGATCACGTGGCTGATCATGCACTGATCAGTGGCTGATCATGCACTGATCACGTGGCTGATCATACACTGATCACGTGACTGATCATGCACTGATCACTGGCTATCATGCACTGATTCACTGGCTATCATGCACTGATCACGTGGCTGATCATGCACTGATCACGTGACTGATCATGCACTGATCACGTCTATATCATGCACTGATCACATGACTGATCATGCACTGATCACGTGGATGATCATGCACTGATCACGTGACTGATCATGCACTGATCACGTGGCTGATCATGCACTGATCACGTGACTGATCATGCACTGATCAGTGACTGATCATGCACTGATCACGTGACTGATCATGCACTGATCACGTGGCTATCATGCACTATCACGTGGCTGATCATGCACTGATCACGTAGCTACCATGTACTGTCACGTGACTGATCATGCACTGATCACGTGACTGATCATGCACTGATCACGTGGCTATCATGCACTGATCACGTGGCTGATCATGCACTGATCACGTGCCTGATCATGCACTGATCACGTGACTGATCATGCACTGATCACGTGGCTATCATGCACTGATCACGTGGCTGATCATGCACTGATCACGTGGCTGATCATGCACTGATCCCGTGACTGATCATGCACTGATCACGTGACTATCATGCACTGATCACGTGGCTATCATGCACTGATCACGTGGCTGATCATGCACTGATCATGTAGCTACCATGTACTGGTCACGTGACTGATCATGCACTGATCACGTGACTGATCATGCACTGATCACGTGGCTATCATGCACTGATCACGTGACTGATCATGCACTGATCACGTCTATATCATGCACTGATCACATGACTGATCATGCACTGATCACGTGGATGATCATGCACTGATCACGTGACTGATCATGCACTGATCACGTGGCTGATCATGCACTGATCACGTGACTGATCATGCACTGATCACGTGACTGATCATGCACTGATCACGTGACTGATCATGCACTGATCACGTGGCTATCATGCACTGATCACGTGGCTGATCATGCACTGATCACGTAGCTACCATGTACTGTCACGTGACTGATCATGCACTGATCACGTGACTGATCATGCACTGATCACGTGGCTATCATGCACTGATCACGTGGCTGATCATGCACTGATCACGTGACTGATCATGCACTGATCACGTGACTGATCATGCACTGATCACGTGGCTATCATGCACTGATCACGTGGCTGATCATGCACTGATCACGTGGCTATCATGCACTGATCACGTGGCTGATCATGCACTGATCACGTAGCTATCATGCACTGATCACGTGACTGATCATGCACTGATCACGTGGCTGATCATGCACTGATCACGTGACTGATCATGCACTGATCACGTGACTGATCATGCACTGATCACGTGACTGATCATGCACTGATCACGTGGCTATCATGCACTACTCACGTGGCTGATAATGCAATGATCATGTAGCTACCATGTACTGGTCACGTGACTGATCATACACCCATCAGGTGACGATCATGCACTGATCACGTGGCTATCATGCACTGATCACGTGGCTGATCATGCACTGATCACGTGCCTGATCATGCACTGATCACGTGACTGATCATGCACTGATCACATGGCTATCATGAACTGATCACGTGGCTGATCATGCACTGATCACGTGGCTGATCATGCACTGATACCGTGACTGAGCATGGACTGATCACATGACTATCATGTAGTGATCACGTGACTTAATGGCGCTGATCATGTGACTGATCATGCGCTGATCATGTTTGCTATCATACACTGATCATGTGCCTCTGGAGGCAATAAACAAAGAGCTGAGTAGGCACGAATCAAACAGTCAGCAGGCAATAATCATGGAACTCAGGTGTGAGGAATCATGCTGCTCAGCTGGCAATAATCAAGCAGCTGAGCAGGCAGGAATTACGCAGCACAGCTGACAATTGTCAAGCAGATGACAGGCAGGAATCGTGCAGCTCAGCTGGCAATTGTCAAGCAGATGAGCAGACAGTAATCACGCAGCTCAGCAGGCCCTGATCACGTGACTGAGCATGCACTGTTCACGTGGCTGATCATACGCTGCTCACGTGACTGATCATGCACTGATCACGTGGCTATCATGCACTGATCACGTGGCTGATCATACACTGTTCACGTGTTTGACCATGCACTGATCACGTGGCTGATCATACACTGCTCACGTAACTGATCATGCACTGATCACGTGGCTGATCATGCACTGATCACGTGGCTGATCATGCACTGATCACGTGGCTGATCATGCACTGATCACGTGACTGATCATGCACTGATCACTGGCTATCATGCACTCATTAACTGGCTATCATGCACTGATCACGTGGCTGATCATGCACTGATCACGTGACTGATCATGCACTGATCACGTCTATATCATGCACTGATCACATGACTGATCATGCACTGATCACCCGGATGATCATGCACTGATCATGCGACTGATCATGCACTGATCACGTGGCTATCATGCACTGCTCACGCGGCTGTTCATGCAATGATCACGTAGCTACCATGTACTGGTCACGTGACTGATCATGCACTGATCACGTAATTGATCATGCACTGATCACGTGACTGATCATGCACTGTTAACGTGAGTGATCATGCACTGATCACGTGACTGATCATGCACTGATCACGTGACTGATCATGCACTGATCACGTGGCTGATCATGCACTGATCACGTCTATATCATGCACTGATCACGTGACTGATCATGCACTGATCACGCGGATGATCATGCACTGATCACGTGACTGATCATGCACTGATCACGTGGCTATCATGCACTGATCACGTGGCTGATCATGCACTGATCACGTAGCTATCATGCACTGGTCACGTGACTGATCATGCACTGATCACGTGACTGATCATGCACTGATCACGTGGCTGATCATGCACTGATCACGTGGCTGATCATGCACTGATCACGTGACTGATCATGCACTGATCACGTAACTGATCATGCACTGATCACGTGGCTGATCATGCACTGATCACGTGGCTATCATGCACTGATCACGTGGCTGATCATGCACTGATCACGTGACTGATCATGCACTGATCACTGGCTATCATGCACTGATCACTGGCTATCATGCACTGATCACGTGGCTGATCATGCACTGATCACGTGACTGATCATGCACTGATCACGTCTATATCATGCACTGATCACATGACTGATCATGCACTGATCACGTGGATGATCATGCACTGATCATGCGACTGATCATGCACTGATCACGTGGCTATCATGCACTGATCACGTGGCTGATCATGCACTGATCACGTAGCTACCATGCACTGATCACGTGACTGATCATGCACTGATCACGTAATTGATCATGCACTGATCACGTGACTGATCATGCACTGATCACGTGACTGATCATGCACTGATCACGTGACTGATCATGCACTGATCACGTGGCTATCATGCACTGATCACGTGGCTGATCATGCAATGATCACGTAGCTACCATGTACTGGTCACGTGACTGATCATGCACTGATCACGTGGCTGATCATGCACTGATCACGTGGCTGATCATGCACTGATCACGTGGCTGATCACTGATCATGCACTGATCACGTGACTGATCATGCACTGATCACGTGACTGATCATGCACTGATCACCTGCCTGATCATGCACTGATCACGTGACTGATCATGCACTGATCACATAGCTATCATGAACTGATCACGTGGCTGATCATGCACTGATCACGTGGCTGATCATGCACTGATACCGTGACTGAGCATGGACTGATCACATGACTATCATGTAGTGATCACGTGACTTAATGGCGCTGATCATGTGACTGATCATGCACTGATCATGTTTGCTATCATACACTGATCATGTGCCTCTGGAGGCAATAAACAAAGAGCTGAGTAGGCACGAATCAAACAGTCAGCAGGCAATAATCATGGAACTCAGCTGTGAGGAATCATGCTGCTCAGCTGGCAATAATCAAGCAGCTGAGCAGGCAGGAATTACGCAGCACAGCTGGCAATTGTCAAGCAGATGACAGGCAGGAATCGTGCAGCTCAGCTGGCAATTGTCAAGCAGATGAGCAGACAGTAATCACGCAGCTCAGCAGGCCCTGATCACGTGACTGAGCATGCACTGTTCACGTGGCTGATCATACACTGATCACGTGATGATCATGCACTGATCACTTGGATATCATGCACTGATCACGTGGCTGATCATACACTGTTCACGTGTCTGACCATGCACTGATCACGTGGCTGATCATACACTGCTCACGTAACTGATCATGCACTGATCACGTGGCTATCATGCACTGATCACGTGGCTGAACATGCACTGTTCACGTGGCTGATCACACACTGTCACGTGACATATCATGCACTGATCACGTGGCTGATCATACACTGCTCACGTAACTGATCATGCACACATCACGTGGCTATCATGCACTGCTCACGTGGCTGTCATGGAATGATCACGTAGCTACCATATACTGGTCACGTGACTGATCATGCACTGATCACGTAAATGATCATGCACTGATCACGTGACTGATCATGCACTGATCACGTGGCTATCATGCACTACTCACGTGGCTGATCATGCAATGATCACGTAGCTACCATGTACTGGTCAGTGACTGATCATGCACTGATCACGTGACTGATCATGCACTGATCACGTGGCTATCATGCACTGATCACGTGGCTGATCATGCACTGATCACGTGACTGATCATGCACTGATCACGTGACTGATCATGCACTGATCACGTGGCTATCATGCACTGATCACGTGGCTGATCATGCACTGATCACGTGGCTGATCATGCACTGATCACGTGACTGATCATGCACTGATCACGTGACTATCATGCACTGATCACGTGGCTATCATGCACTGATCACGTGGCTGATCATGCAATGATCACGTAGCTACCATGTACTGGTCACGTGACTGATCATGCACTGATCACGTGACTGATCATGCACTGATCACGTGGCTATCATGCACTGATCACGTGACTGATCATGCACTGATCACGTCTATATCATGCACTGATCACATGACTGATCATGCACTGATCACGTGGATGATCATGCACTGATCACGTGACTGATCATGCACTGATCACGTGGCTGATCATGCACTGATCACGTGACTGATCATGCACTGATCACGTGACTGATCATGCACTGATCACGTGACTGATCATGCACTGATCACGTGGCTATCATGCACTGATCACGTGGCTGATCATGCAATGATCACGTAGCTACCATGTACCTGTCACGTGACTGATCATGCACTGATCACGTGACTGATCATGCACTGATCACGTGGCTATCATGCACTGATCACGTGGCTGATCATGCACTGATCACGTGCCTGATCATGCACTGATCACGTGACTGATCATGCACTGATCACGTGGCTATCATGCACTGATCACGTGGCTGATCATGCACTGATCACGTGGCTATCATGCACTGATCACGTGGCTGATCATGCACTGATCACGTAGCTATCATGCACTGATCACGTGACTGATCATGCACTGATCACGTGGCTGATCATGCACTGATCACGTGACTGATCATGCACTGATCACGTGACTGATCATGCACTGATCACGTGACTGATCATGCACTGATCACGTGGCTATCATGCACTACTCACGTGGCTGATCATGCAATGATCATGTAGCTACCATGTACTGGTCACGTGACTGATCATACACCCATCAGGTGACTGATCATGCACTGATCACGTGGCTATCATGCACTGATCACGTGGCTGATCATGCACTGATCACCTGCCTGATCATGCACTGATCACGTGACTGATCATGAACTGATCACGTGGCTGATCATGCACTGATCACGTGGCTGATCATGCACTGATACCGTGACTGAGCATGGACTGATCACATGACTATCATGTAGTGATCACGTGACTTAATGGCGCTGATCATGTGACTGATCATGCGCTGATCATGTTTGCTATCATACACTGATCATGTGCCTCTGGAGGCAATAAACAAAGAGCTGAGTAGGCACGAATCAAACAGTCAGCAGGCAATAATCATGGAACTCAGGTGTGAGGAATCATGCTGCTCAGCTGGCAATAATCAAGCAGCTGAGCAGGCAGGAATTACGCAGCACAGCTGGCAATTGTCAAGCAGATGACAGGCAGGAATCGTGCAGCTCAGCTGGCAATTGTCAAGCAGATGAGCAGACAGTAATCACGCAGCTCAGCAGGCCCAGATCACGTGACTGAGCATGCACTGTTCACGTGGCTGATCATACACTGATCACGTGACTGATCATGCACTGATCACGTGGCTATCATGCACTGATCACGTGGCTGATCATACACTGTTCACGTGTCTGACCATGCACTGATCACGTGGCTGATCATACACTGCTCACGTAACTGATCATGCACTGATCACGTGGCTGATCATGCACTGATCAGTGGCTATCATGCACTGATCACGTGGCTGATCATACACTGATCACGTGACTGATCATGCACTGATCACTGGCTATCATGCACTCATTCACTGGCTATCATGCACTGATCACGTGGCTGATCATGCACTGATCACGTGACTGATCATGCACTGATCACGTCTATATCATGCACTGATCACATGACTGATCATGCACTGATCACCCGGATGATCATACACTGATCACGTGACTGATCATGCACTGATCACGTGGCTATCATGCACTGCTCACGTGGCTGATCATGCAATGATCACGTAGCTACCATGTACTGGTCACGTGACTGATCATGCACTGATCACGTAATTGATCATGCACTGATCACGTGACTTATCATGCACTGATCACGTGGTGATCATGCACTGATCACGTGACTGATCATGCACTGATCACGTGACTGATCATGCACTGATCACGTGACTGATCATGCACTGATCACGTCTATATCATGCACTGATCACGTGACTGATCATGCACTGATCACGTGGATGATCATGCACTGATCACGTGACTGATCATGCACTGATCACGTGGCTATCATGCACTGATCACGTGGCTGATCATGCACTGATCACGTAGCTACCATGTACTGGTCACGTGACTGATCATGCACTGATCACGTGACTGATCATGCACTGATCACGTGGCTGATCATGCACTGATCACGTGGCTGATCATGCACTGATCACGTGACTGATCATGCACTGATCACGTGACTGATCATGCACTGATCACGTGGCTGATCATGCACTGATCACGTGACTGATCATGCACTGATCACGTGGCTGATCATGCACTGATCAGTGGCTATCATGCACTGATCACGTGGCTGATCATGCACTGATCACGTGACTGATCATGCACTGATCACTGGCTATCATGCACTGATCACTGGCTATCATGCACTGATCACGTGGCTGATCATGCACTGATCACGTGACTGATCATGCACTGATCACGTCTATATCATGCACTGATCACATGACTGATCATGCACTGATCACGTGGATGATCATACACTGATCATGTGACTGATCATGCACTGATCACGTGGCTATCATGCACTGATCACGTGGCTGATCATGCAATGATCACGTAGCTACCATGTACTGATCACGTGACTGATCATGCACTGATCACGTAATTGATCATGCACTGATCACGTGACTGATCATGCACTGATCACGTGACTGATCATGCACTGATCACGTGACTGATCATGCACTGATCACGTGGCTATCATGCACTGATCACGTGGCTGATCATGCAATGATCACGTAGCTACCATGTACTGGTCACGTGACTGATCATGCACTGATCACGTGACTGATCATGCACTGATCACGTGGCTGATCATGCACTGATCACGTGGCTGATCACTGATCATGCACTGATCACGTGACTGATCATGCACTGATCACGTGACTGATCATGCACTGATCACCTGCCTGATCATGCACTGATCACGTGACAAATCATGCACTGATCACATAGCTATCATGAACTGATCACCTGGCTGATCATGCACTGATCACGTGGCTGATCATGCACTGATACCGTGACTGAGCATGGACTGATCACATGACTATCATGTAGTGATCACGTGACTTAATGGCGCTGATCATGTGACTGATCATGCACTGATCATGTTTGCTATCATACACTGATCATGTGCCTCTGGAGGCAAGAAACAAAGAGCTGAGTAGGCACGAATCAAACAGTCAGCAGGCAATAATCATGGAACTCAGCTGTGAGGAATCATGCTGCTCAGCTGGCAATAATCAAGCAGCTGAGCAGGCAGGAATTACGCAGCACAGCTGGCAATTGTCAAGCAGATGACAGGCAGGAATCGTGCAGCTCAGCTGGCAATTGTCAAGCAGATGAGCAGACAGTAATCACGCAGCTCAGCAGGCCCTGATCACGTGACTGAGCATGCACTGTTCACGTGGCTGATCATACACTGATCACGTGATGATCATGCACTGATCACTTGGATATCATGCACTGATCACGTGGCTGATCATACACTGTTCACGTGTCTGACCATGCACTGATCACGTGGCTGATCATACACTGCTCACGTAACTGATCATGCACTGATCACGTGGCTATCATGCACTGATCACGTGGCTGAACATGCACTGTTCACGTGGCTGATCACACACCTGTCACGTGACATATCATGCACTGATCACGTGGCTGATCATACACTGATCACGTAACTGATCATGCACACATCACGTGGCTATCATGCACTGCTCACGTGGCTCGTCATGGAATGATCACGTAGCTACCATATACTGGTCACGTGACTGATCATGCACTGATCACGTAAATGATCATGCACTGATCACGTGACTGATCATGCACTGATCACGTGGCTATCATGCACTGATCACGTGGCTGATCATGCAATGATCACGTAGCTACCATGTACTGGTCACGTGACTGATCATGCACTGATCACGTGACTGATCATGCACTGATCACGTGGCTATCATGCACTGATCACGTGGCTGATCATGCACTGATCACGTGACTGATCATGCACTGATCACGTGACTGATCATGCACTGATCACGTGGCTATCATGCACTGATCACGTGGCTGATCATGCACTGATCACGTGGCTGATCATGCACTGATCACGTGACTGATCATGCACTGATCACGTGACTGATCATGCACTGATCACGTGGCTATCATGCACTGATCACGTGGCTGATCATGCAATGATCACGTAGCTACCATGTACTGGTCACGTGACTGATCATGCACTGATCACGTGACTGATCATGCACTGATCACGTGGCTATCATGCACTGATCACGTGGCTGATCATGCACTGATCACAGGACTGATCATGCACTGATCACGTGCTATCATGCACTGACACATGACTGATCATGCACTGATCACGTGGCTGATCATGCACTGATCACGTGACTGATCATGCACTGATCACGTGACTGATCATGCACTGATCACGTGGCTGATCATGCACTGATCACGTGGCTATCATGCACTGATCACGTGGCTGATCATGCAATGATCACGTAGCTACCATGCACTGATCACGTGACTGATCATGCACTGATCACGTGACTGATCATGCACTGATCACGTGGCTGATCATGCACTGATCACGTGACTGATCATGCACTGATCACGTGACTGATCATGCACTGATCACGTGACTGATCATGCACTGATCACGTGGCTATCATGCACTGATCACGTGGCTGATCATGCACTGATCACGTGGCTGATCATGCACTGATCACGTAGCTATCATGCACTGTCACGTGACTGATCATGCACTGATCACGTGACTGATCATGCACTGATCACGTGGCTATCATGCACTGATCACGTGACTGATCATGCACTGATCACGTCTATATCATGCACTGATCACGTGACTGATCATGCACTGATCACGTGGATGATCATGCACTGATCACGTGACTGATCATGCACTGATCACGTGGCTGATCATGCACTGATCACGTGACTTATCATGCACTGTTCACGTGACTGATCATGCACTGATCACGTGACTGATCATGCACTGATCACGTGGCTATCATGCACTACTCACGTGGCTGATCATGCAATGATCATGTAGCTACCATGTACTGGTCACGTGACTGATCATACACCCATCAGGTGACTGATCATGCACTGATCACGTGGCTATCATGCACTGATCACGTGGCTGATCATGCACTGATCACCTGACTGGTCATGCACTGATCACGTGACTGATCATGCACTGATCACGTAGCTATCATGAACTGATCACCTGGCTGATCATGCACTGATCACGTGGCTGATCATGCACTGATACCGTGACTGAGCATGGACTGATCACATGACTATCATGTAGTGATCACGTGACTTAATGGCGCTGATCATGTGACTGATCATGCGCTGATCATGTTTGCTATCATACACTGATCATGTGCCTCTGGAGGCAATAAACAAAGAGCTGAGTAGGCACGAATCAAACAGTCAGCAGGCAATAATCATGGAACTCAGGTGTGAGGAATCATGCTGCTCAGCTGGCAATAATCAAGCAGCTGAGCAGGCAGGAATTACGCAGCACAGCTGGCAATTGTCAAGCAGATGACAGGCAGGAATCGTGCAGCTCAGCTGGCAATTGTCAAGCAGATGAGCAGACAGTAATCACGCAGCTCAGCAGGCCCAGATCACGTGACTGAGCATGCACTGTTCACGTGGCTGATCATACACTGATCACGTGACTGATCATGCACTGATCACGTGGCTATCATGCACTGATCACGTGGCTGATCATACACTGATCACGTGACTGATCATGCACTGATCACGTGGCTATCATGCACTGATCACGTGGCTGATCATGCACTGATCACGTGGCTGATCATGCACTGATCACGTGGCTGATCATGCACTGATCACGTGACTGATCATGCACTGATCACGTGGCTGATCATGCACTGATCACGTGGCTATCATGCACTGATCACGTGGCTGATCATACACTGATCACGTGACTGATCATGCACTGATCACTGGCTATCATGCACTCATTCACTGGCTATCATGCACTGATCACGTGGCTGATCATACACTGATCACGTGACTGATCATGCACTGATCACGTCTATATCATGCACTGATCACGTGACTGATCATGCACTGATCACGTGGATGATCATGCACTGATCATGTGACAGATCATGCACTGATCACGTGGCTGATCATGCAATGATCACGTAGCTACCATGTACTGGTCACGTGACTGATCATGCACTGATCACGTAATTGATCATGCACTGATCACGTGACTTATCATGCACTGATCACGTGACTGATCATGCACTGATCACGTGACTGATCATGCACTGATCACGTGGCTATCATGCACTATCACGTGGCTGATCATGCAATGATCATGTAGCTACCATGTACTGGTCACGTGACTGATCATACACTGATCACGTGACTGATCATGCACTGATCACGTGGCTATCATGCACTGATCACGTGGCTGATCATGCACTGATCACGTGCCTGATCATGCACTGATCACGTGACTGATCATGCACTGATCACGTAGCTATCATGCACTGATCACGTGGCTGATCATGCACTGATCACGTGGCTGATCATGCACTGATACCGTGACTGATCATGGACTGATCACATGACTATCATGCACTGATCACGTGGCTATCATGCACTGATCACGTGGCTGATCATGCACTGATCATGTAGCTATCATGTACTGGTCACGTGACTGATCATACACTGATCAGGTGACTGATCATGCACTGATCACGTGGCTATCATGCACTGATCACGTGACTGATCATGCACTGATCACGTCTATATCATGCACTGATCACATGACTGATCATGCACTGATCACGTGGATGATCATGCACTGATCACGTGACTGATCATGCACTGATCACGTGGCTGATCATGCACTGATCACGTGACTGATCATGCACTGATCACGTGACTGATCATGCACTGATCACGTGACTGATCATGCACTGATCACGTGGCTATCATGCACTGATCACGTGGCTGATCATGCACTGATCACGTAGCTACCATGCACTGGTCACGTGACTGATCATGCACTGATCACGTGACTGATCATGCACTGATCACGTGGCTATCATGCACTGATCACGTGGCTGATCATGCACTGATCACGTGACTGATCATGCACTGATCACGTGACTGATCATGCACTGATCACGTGGCTATCATGCACTGATCACGTGGCTGATCATGCACTGATCACGTGGCTGATCATGCACTGATCACGTGACTGATCATGCACTGATCACGTGACTATCATGCACTGATCACGTGGCTATCATGCACTGATCACGTGGCTGATCATGCACTGATCACGTAGCTACCATGTACTGATCACGTGACTGATCATGCACTGATCACGTGACTGATCATGCACTGATCACGTGGCTATCATGCACTGATCACGTGACTGATCATGCACTGATCACGTCTATATCATGCACTGATCACGTGACTGATCATGCACTGATCACGTGGATGATCATGCACTGATCACGTGACTGATCATGCACTGATCACGTGGCTGATCATGCACTGATCACGTGACTGATCATGCACTGTTCACGTGACTGATCATGCACTGATCACGTGACTGATCATGCACTGATCACGTGGCTATCATGCACTACTCACGTGGCTGATCATGCAATGATCATGTAGCTACCATGTACTGGTCACGTGACTGATCATACACCCATCAGGTGACTGATCATGCACTGATCACGTGGCTATCATGCACTGATCACGTGGCTGATCATGCACTGATCACCTGCCTGGTCATGCACTGATCACGTGACTGATCATGCACTGATCACGTGGCTATCATGAACTGATCACGTGGCTGATCATGCACTGATCACGTGGCTGATCATGCACTGATACCGTGACTGAGCATGGACTGATCACATGACTATCATGTAGTGATCACGTGACTTAATGGCGCTGATCATGTGACTGATCATGCGCTGATCATGTTTGCTATCATACACTGATCATGTGCCTCTGGAGGCAATAAACAAAGAGCTGAGTAGGCACGAATCAAACAGTCAGCAGGCAATAATCATGGAACTCAGGTGTGAGGAATCATGCTGCTCAGCTGGCAATAATCAAGCAGCTGAGCAGGCAGGAATTACGCAGCACAGCTGGCAATTGTCAAGCAGATGACAGGCAGGAATCGTGCAGCTCAGCTGGCAATTGTCAAGCAGATGAGCAGACAGTAATCACGCAGCTCAGCAGGCCCAGATCACGTGACTGAGCATGCACTGTTCACGTGGCTGATCATACACTGATCACGTGACTGATCATGCACTGATCACGTGGCTATCATGCACTGATCACGTGGCTGATCATACACTGATCACGTGACTGATCATGCACTGATCACGTGGCTATCATGCACTGATCACGTGGCTGATCATGCACTGATCACGTGGCTGATCATGCACTGATCACGTGGCTGATCATGCACTGATCACGTGGCTGATCATGCACTGATCACGTGGCTGATCATGCACTGATCAGTGGCTATCATGCACTGATCACGTGGCTGATCATACACTGATCACGTGACTGATCATGCACTGATCACTGGCTATCATGCACTCATCACTGGCTATCATGCACTGATCACGTGGCTGATCATACACTGATCACGTGACTGATCATGCACTGATCACGTCTATATCATGCACTGATCACATGACTGATCATGCACTGATCACGGATGATCATGCACTGATCATGTGACAGATCATGCACTGCTCACGTGGCTGATCATGCAATGATCACGTAACAACCATGTACTGGTCACGTGACTGATCATGCACTGATCACGTAATTGATCATGCACTGATCACGTGGCTGATCATGCACTGATCACGTGAGTGATCATGCACTGATCACGTGACTGATCATGCACTGATCACGTGGCTATCATGCACTGATCACGTGGCTGATCATGCACTGATCACGTAGCTATCATGCACTGGTCACGTGACTGATCATGCACTGATCACGTGACTGATCATGCACTGATCACGTGGCTATCATGCACTGATCACGTGGCTGATCATGCACTGATCACGTGCCTGATCATGCACTGATCACGTGACTGATCATGCACTGATCACGTGGCTATCATGCACTGATCACGTGGCTGATCATGCACTGATCACGTGGCTGATCATGCACTGATCACGTGACTGATCATGCACTGATCACGTGACTATCATGCACTGATCACGTGGCTATCATGCACTGATCACGTGGCTGATCATGCACTGATCATGTAGCTACCATGTACTGATCACGTGACTGATCATGCACTGATCACGTGACTGATCATGCACTGATCACGTGGCTATCATGCACTGATCACGTGACTGATCATGCACTGATCACGTCTATATCATGCACTGATCACATGACTGATCATGCACTGATCACGTGGCTGATCATGCACTGATCACGTGACTGATCATGCACTGATCACGTGGCTGATCATGCACTGATCACGTGACTGATCATGCACTGATCACGTGACTGATCATGCACTGATCACGTGACTGATCATGCACTGATCACGTGGCTATCATGCACTACTCACGTGGCTGATCATGCAATGATCATGTAGCTACCATGTACTGGTCACGTGACTGATCATACACCCATCAGGTGACTGATCATGCACTGATCACGTGGCTATCATGCACTGATCACGTGGCTGATCATGCACTGATCACCTGCCTGGTCATGCACTGATCACGTGACTGATCATGCACTGATCACGTGGCTATCATGCACTGATCACGTGGCTGATCATGCACTGATCACGTGGCTGATCATGCACTGATACCGTGACTGAGCATGGACTGATCACATGACTATCATGTAGTGATCACGTGACTTAATGGCGCTGATCATGTGACTGATCATGCGCTGATCATGTTTGCTATCATACACTGATCATGTGCCTCTGGAGGCAATAAACAAAGAGCTGAGTAGGCACGAATCAAACAGTCAGCAGGCAATAATCATGGAACTCAGGTGTGAGGAATCATGCTGCTCAGCTGGCAATAATCAAGCAGCTGAGCAGGCAGGAATTACGCAGCACAGCTGGCAATTGTCAAGCAGATGACAGGCAGGAATCGTGCAGCTCAGCTGGCAATTGTCAAGCAGATGAGCAGACAGTAATCACGCAGCTCAGCAGGCCCTGATCACGTGACTGAGCATGCACTGTTCACGTGGCTGATCATACACTGATCACGTGACTGATCATGCACTGATCACGTGGCTATCATGCACTGATCACGTGGCTGATCATACACTGATCACGTGACTGATCATGCACTGATCACGTGGCTATCATGCACTGATCACGTGGCTGATCATGCACTGATCACGTGGCTGATCATGCACTGATCACGTGGCTGATCATGCACTGATCACGTAACTGATCATGCACTGATCACGTGGCTGATCATGCACTGATCACGTGGCTATCATGCACTGATCACGTGGCTGATCATGCACTGATCACGTGACTGATCATGCACTGATCATGGCTATCATGCACTCATTCACTGGCTATCATGCACTGATCACGTGGCTGATCATGCACTGATCACGTGACTGATCATGCACTGATCACGTCTATATCATGCACTGATCACATGACTGATCATGCACTGATCACGTGGATGATCATGCACTGATCATGTGACTGATCATGCACTGATCACGTGGCTATCATGCACTGATCACGTGGCTGATCATGCACTGATCACGTAGCTACCATGTACTGATCACGTGACTGATCATGCACTGATCACGTAATTGATCATGCACTGATCACGTGACTGATCATGCACTGATCACGTGACTGATCATGCACTGATCACGTGACTGATCATGCACTGATCACGTGGCTATCATGCACTGATCACGTGGCTGATCATGCAATGATCACGTAGCTACCATGTACTGGTCACAGGACTGATCATGCACTGATCACGTGACTGATCATGCACTGATCACGTGGCTATCATGCACTGATCACGTGGCTGATCATGCACTGATCATGTAGCTATCATGTACTGATCACGTGACTGATCATGCACTGATCACGTGACTGATCATGCACTGATCACGTGGCTATCATGCACTGATCACGTGACTGATCATGCACTGATCACGTCTATATCATGCACTGATCACGTGACTGATCATGCACTGATCACGTGGATGATCATGCACTGATCACGTGACTGATCATGCACTGATCACGTGGCTGATCATGCACTGATCACGTGACTGATCATGCACTGATCACGTGACTGATCATGCACTGATCACGTGACTGATCATGCACTGATCACGTGGCTATCATGCACTATCACGTGGCTGATCATGCAATGATCATGTAGCTACCATGTACTGGTCACGTGACTGATCATGCACTGATCACGTGACTGATCATGCACTGATCACGTGGCTATCATGCACTGATCACGTGGCTGATCATGCACTGATCACGTGACTGATCATGCACTGATCACGTGACTGATCATGCACTGATCACGTGGCTATCATGCACTGATCACGTGGCTGATCATGCACTGATCACGTGGCTGATCATGCACTGATCACGTGACTGATCATGCACTGATCACGTGACTATCATGCACTGATCACGTGGCTATCATGCACTGATCACGTGGCTGATCATGCACTGATCACGTAGCTACCATGTACTGATCACGTGACTGATCATGCACTGATCACGTGACTGATCATGCACTGATCACGTGGCTATCATGCACTGATCACGTGACTGATCATGCACTGATCACGTCTATATCATGCACTGATCACGTGACTGATCATGCACTGATCACGTGGATGATCATGCACTGATCACGTGACTGATCATGCACTGATCACGTGGCTGATCATGCACTGATCACGTGACTGATCATGCACTGATCACGTGACTGATCATGCACTGATCACGTGACTGATCATGCACTGATCACGTGGCTATCATGCACTACTCACGTGGCTGATCATGCAATGATCATGTAGCTACCATGTACTGGTCACGTGACTGATCATACACCCATCAGGTGACTGATCATGCACTGATCACGTGGCTATCATGCACTGATCACGTGGCTGATCATGCACTGATCACCTGCCTGATCATGCACTGATCACGTGACTGATCATGCACTGATCACGTGGCTATCATGAACTGATCACGTGGCTGATCATGCACTGATCACGTGGCTGATCATGCACTGATACCGTGACTGAGCATGGACTGATCACATGACTATCATGTAGTGATCACGTGACTTAATGGCGCTGATCATGTGACTGATCATGCGCTGATCATGTTTGCTATCATACACTGATCATGTGCCTCTGGAGGCAATAAACAAAGAGCTGAGTAGGCACGAATCAAACAGTCAGCAGGCAATAATCATGGAACTCAGGTGTGAGGAATCATGCTGCTCAGCTGGCAATAATCAAGCAGCTGAGCAGGCAGGAATTACGCAGCACAGCTGGCAATTGTCAAGCAGATGACAGGCAGGAATCGTGCAGCTCAGCTGGCAATTGTCAAGCAGATGAGCAGACAGTAATCACGCAGCTCAGCAGGCCCAGATCACGTGACTGAGCATGCACTGTTCACGTGGCTGATCATACACTGATCACGTGACTGATCATGCACTGATCACGTGGCTATCATGCACTGATCACGTGGCTGATCATACACTGTTCACGTGACTGATCATGCACTGATCACGTGGCTGATCATGCACTGATCACGTGGCTGATCATGCACTGATCACGTGGCTGATCATGCACTGATCACGTGGCTGATCATGCACTGATCACGTGACTGATCATGCACTGATCACGTGGCTGATCATGCACTGATCACGTGGCTATCATGCACTGATCACGTGGCTGATCATACACTGATCACGTGACTGATCATGCACTGATCACTGGCTATCATGCACTCATTCACTGGCTATCATGCACTGATCACGTGGCTGATCATGCACTGATCACGTGACTGATCATGCACTGATCACGTCTATATCATGCACTGATCACGTGACTGATCATGCACTGATCACGGATGATCATGCACTGATCATGTGACAGATCATGCACTGCTCACGTGGCTGATCATGCACTGATCACGTAGCTACCATGTACTGGTCACGTGACTGATCATGCACTGATCACGTAATTGATCATGCACTGATCACGTGACTTATCATGCACTGATCACGTGACTGATCATGCACTGATCACGTGACTGATCATGCACTGATCACGTGGCTATCATGCACTGATCACGTGGCTGATCATGCACTGATCACGTAGCTATCATGCACTGGTCACGTGACTGATCATACACTGATCACGTGACTGATCATGCACTGATCACGTGGCTATCATGCACTGATCACGTGGCTGATCATGCACTGATCACGTGACTGATCATGCACTGATCACGTGACTGATCATGCACTGATCACGTGGCTATCATGCACTGATCACGTGGCTGATCATGCACTGATCACGTGGCTGATCATGCACTGATCACGTGACTGATCATGCACTGATCACGTGACTGATCATGCACTGATCACGTGGCTATCATGCACTGATCACGTGGCTGATCATGCACTGATCATGTAGCTACCATGCACTGGTCACGTGACTGATCATACACTGATCACGTGACTGATCATGCACTGATCACGTGGCTATCATGCACTGATCACGTGACTGATCATGCACTGATCACGTCTATATCATGCACTGATCACATGACTGATCATGCACTGATCACGTGGATGATCATGCACTGATCATGTGACTGATCATGCACTGATCACGTGGCTGATCATGCACTGATCACGTGACTGATCATGCACTGATCACGTGACTGATCATGCACTGATCACGTGACTGATCATGCACTGATCACGTGGCTATCATGCACTGATCACGTGGCTGATCATGCACTGATCATGTAGCTACCATGCACTGGTCACGTGACTGATCATACACTGATCACGTGACTGATCATGCACTGATCACGTGGCTATCATGCACTGATCACGTGGCTGATCATGCACTGATCACGTGCCTGATCATGCACTGATCACGTGACTGATCATGCACTGATCACGTGGCTATCATGCACTGATCACGTGGCTGATCATGCACTGATCACGTGGCTGATCATGCACTGATCACGTGACTGATCATGCACTGATCACGTGACTATCATGCACTGATCACGTGGCTATCATGCACTGATCACGTGGCTGATCATGCACTGATCACGTAGCTACCATGCACTGGTCACGTGACTGATCATGCACTGATCACGTGACTGATCATGCACTGATCACGTGGCTATCATGCACTGATCACGTGACTGATCATGCACTGATCACGTCTATATCATGCACTGATCACGTGACTGATCATGCACTGATCACGTGGATGATCATGCACTGATCACGTGACTGATCATGCACTGATCACGTGGCTGATCATGCACTGATCACGTGACTGATCATGCACTGATCACGTGACTGATCATGCACTGATCACGTGACTGATCATGCACTGATCACGTGGCTATCATGCACTGATCACGTGGCTGATCATGCACTGATCACGTAGCTACCATGTACTGGTCACGTGACTGATCATACACTGATCACGTGACTGATCATGCACTGATCACGTGGCTATCATGCACTGATCACGTGGCTGATCATGCACTGATCACGTGCCTGATCATGCACTGATCACGTGACTGATCATGCACTGATCACGTGGCTATCATGCACTGATCACGTGGCTGATCATGCACTGATCACGTGGCTGATCATGCACTGATACGTGACTGATCATGCACTGATCACGTGACTATCATGCACTGATCACGTGGCTATCATGCACTGATCACGTGGCTGATCATGCAATGATCATGTAGCTACCATGTACTGGTCACGTGAATGATCATGCACTGATCACGTGACTGATCATGCACTGATCACGTGGCTATCATGCACTGATCACGTGACTGATCATGCACTGATCACGTCTATATCATGCACTGATCACATGACTGATCATGCACTGATCACGTGGATGATCATGCACTGATCACGTGACTGATCATGCACTGATCACGTGGCTGATCATGCACTGATCACGTGACTGATCATGCACTGATCACGTGACTGATCATGCACTGATCACGTGACTGATCATGCACTGATCACGTGGCTATCATGCACTGATCACGTGGCTGATCATGCACTGATCACGTAGCTACCATGTACTGGTCACGTGACTGATCATGCACTGATCAGGTGACTGATCATGCACTGATCACGTGGCTATCATGCACTGATCACGTGGCTGATCATGCACTGATCACGTGCCTGATCATGCACTGATCACGTGACTGATCATGCACTGATCACGTGGCTATCATGCACTGATCACGTGGCTGATCATGCACTGATCACGTGGCTGATCATGCACTGATCACGTGACTGATCATGCACTGATCACGTGACTATCATGCACTGATCACGTGGCTATCATGCACTGATCACGTGGCTGATCATGCACTGATCATGTAGCTACATGCACTGATCACGTGACTGATCATGCACTGATCACGTGACTGATCATGCACTGATCACGTGGCTATCATGCACTGATCACGTGACTGATCATGCACTGATCACGTCTATATCATGCACTGATCACGTGACTGATCATGCACTGATCACGTGGCTGATCATGCACTGATCACGTGACTGATCATGCACTGATCACGTGGCTGATCATGCACTGATCACGTGACTGATCATGCACTGATCACGTGACTGATCATGCACTGATCACGTGACTGATCATGCACTGATCACGTGGCTATCATGCACTGATCACGTGGCTGATCATGCACTGATCACGTAGCTACCATGTACTGGTCACGTGACTGATCATACACTGATCACGTGACTGATCATGCACTGATCACGTGGCTATCATGCACTGATCACGTGGCTGATCATGCACTGATCACGTGCCTATCATGCACTGATCACGTGACTGATCATGCACTGATCACGTGGCTATCATGCACTGATCACGTGGCTGATCATGCACTGATCACGTGGCTGATCATGCACTGATCACGTGACTGATCATGCACTGATCACGTGACTATCATGCACTGATCACGTGGCTATCATGCACTGATCACGTGGCTGATCATGCACTGATCATGTAGCTATCATGTACTGATCACGTGACTGATCATACACTGATCACGTGACTGATCATGCACTGATCACGTGGCTATCATGCACTGATCACGTGACTGATCATGCACTGATCACGTCTATATCATGCACTGATCACATGACTGATCATGCACTGATCACGTGGATGATCATGCACTGATCACGTGACTGATCATGCACTGATCACGTGGCTGATCATGCACTGATCACGTGACTGATCATGCACTGATCACGTGACTGATCATGCACTGATCACGTGACTGATCATGCACTGATCACGTGGCTATCATGCACTGATCACGTGGCTGATCATGCACTGATCACGTAGCTACATACTGATCACGTGACTGATCATGCACTGATCACGTGACTGATCATGCACTGATCACGTGGCTATCATGCACTGATCACGTGGCTGATCATGCACTGATCACGTGCCTGATCATGCACTGATCACGTGACTGATCATGCACTGATCACGTGGCTATCATGCACTGATCACGTGGCTGATCATGCACTGATCACGTGGCTGATCATGCACTGATCACGTGACTGATCATGCACTGATCACGTGACTATCATGCACTGATCACGTGGCTATCATGCACTGATCACGTGGCTGATCATGCACTGATCACGTAGCTACCATGTACTGGTCACGTGACTGATCATGCACTGATCACGTGACTGATCATGCACTGATCACGTGGCTATCATGCACTGATCACGTGACTGATCATGCACTGATCACGTCTATATCATGCACTGATCACGTGACTGATCATGCACTGATCACGTGGATGATCATGCACTGATCACGTGACTGATCATGCACTGATCACGTGGCTGATCATGCACTGATCACGTGACTGATCATGCACTGATCACGTGACTGATCATGCACTGATCACGTGACTGATCATGCACTGATCACGTGGCTATCATGCACTGATCACGTGGCTGATCATGCACTGATCACGTAGCTACCATGTACTGGTCACGTGACTGATCATGCACTGATCACGTGACTGATCATGCACTGATCACGTGGCTATCATGCACTGATCACGTGGCTGATCATGCACTGATCACGTGCCTATCATGCACTGATCACGTGACTGATCATGCACTGATCACGTAGCTATCATGCACTGATCACGTGGCTGATCATGCACTGATCACGTGGCTGATCATGCACTGATACGTGACTGATCATGCACTGATCACATGACTATCATGCACTGATCACGTGGCTATCATGCACTGATCACGTGGCTGATCATGCACTGATCATGTAGCTACCATGCACTGATCACGTGACTGATCATGCACTGATCACGTGACTGATCATGCACTGATCACGTGGCTATCATGCACTGATCACGTGACTGATCATGCACTGATCACGTCTATATCATGCACTGATCACGTGACTGATCATGCACTGATCACGTGGATGATCATGCACTGATCACGTGACTGATCATGCACTGATCACGTGGCTGATCATGCACTGATCACGTGACTGATCATGCACTGTTCACGTGACTGATCATGCACTGATCACGTGACTGATCATGCACTGATCACGTGGCTATCATGCACTGATCACGTGGCTGATCATGCACTGATCACGTAGCTACCATGCACTGGTCACGTGACTGATCATGCACTGATCACGTGACTGATCATGCACTGATCACGTGGCTATCATGCACTGATCACGTGGCTGATCATGCACTGATCACGTGACTGATCATGCACTGATCACGTGACTGATCATGCACTGATCACGTGGCTATCATGCACTGATCACGTGGCTGATCATGCACTGATCACGTGGCTGATCATGCACTGATCACGTGACTGATCATGCACTGATCACGTGACTATCATGCACTGATCACGTGGCTATCATGCACTGATCACGTGGCTGATCATGCACTGATCACGTAGCTATCATGTACTGATCACGTGACTGATCATGCACTGATCACGTGACTGATCATGCACTGATCACGTGGCTATCATGCACTGATCACGTGACTGATCATGCACTGATCACGTCTATATCATGCACTGATCACGTGACTGATCATGCACTGATCACGTGGCTGATCATGCACTGATCACGTGACTGATCATGCACTGATCACGTGGCTGATCATGCACTGATCACGTGACTGATCATGCACTGATCACGTGACTGATCATGCACTGATCACGTGACTGATCATGCACTGATCACGTGGCTATCATGCACTACTCACGTGGCTGATCATGCAATGATCATGTAGCTACCATGTACTGGTCACGTGACTGATCATACACCCATCAGGTGACTGATCATGCACTGATCACGTGGCTATCATGCACTGATCACGTGGCTGATCATGCACTGATCACGTGCCTGATCATGCACTGATCACGTGACTGATCATGCACTGATCACGTGGCTATCATGAACTGATCACGTGGCTGATCATGCACTGATCACGTGGCTGATCATGCACTGATACCGTGACTGAGCATGGACTGATCACATGACTATCATGTAGTGATCACGTGACTTAATGGCGCTGATCATGTGACTGATCATGCGCTGATCATGTTTGCTATCATACACTGATCATGTGCCTCTGGAGGCAATAAACAAAGAGCTGAGTAGGCACGAATCAAACAGTCAGCAGGCAATAATCATGGAACTCAGGTGTGAGGAATCATGCTGCTCAGCTGGCAATAATCAAGCAGCTGAGCAGGCAGGAATTACGCAGCACAGCTGGCAATTGTCAAGCAGATGACAGGCAGGAATCGTGCAGCTCAGCTGGCAATTGTCAAGCAGATGAGCAGACAGTAATCACGCAGCTCAGCAGGCCCAGATCACGTGACTGAGCATGCACTGTTCACGTGGCTGATCATACACTGATCACGTGACTGATCATGCACTGATCACGTGGCTATCATGCACTGATCACGTGGCTGATCATACACTGATCACGTGACTGATCATGCACTGATCACGTGGCTGATCATGCACTGATCACGTGGCTGATCATGCACTGATCACGTGGCTGATCATGCACTGATCACGTGGCTGATCATGCACTGATCACGTGACTGATCATGCACTGATCACGTGGCTGATCATGCACTGATCACGTGGCTATCATGCACTGATCACGTGGCTGATCATGCACTGATCACGTGACTGATCATGCACTGATCACTGGCTATCATGCACTCATTCACTGGCTATCATGCACTGATCACGTGGCTGATCATGCACTGATCACGTGACTGATCATGCACTGATCACGTCTATATCATGCACTGATCACGTGACTGATCATGCACTGATCACGTGGATGATCATACACTGATCATGTGACTGATCATGCACTGATCACGTGGCTATCATGCACTGATCACGTGGCTGATCATGCACTGATCACGTAGCTACCATGTACTGGTCACGTGACTGATCATGCACTGATCACGTAATTGATCATGCACTGATCACGTGACTTATCATGCACTGATCACGTGACTGATCATGCACTGATCACGTGACTGATCATGCACTGATCACGTGGCTATCATGCACTGATCACGTGGCTGATCATGCACTGATCACGTAGCTACCATGCACTGGTCACGTGACTGATCATGCACTGATCACGTGACTGATCATGCACTGATCACGTGGCTATCATGCACTGATCACGTGGCTGATCATGCACTGATCACGTGACTGATCATGCACTGATCACGTGACTGATCATGCACTGATCACGTGGCTATCATGCACTGATCACGTGGCTGATCATGCACTGATCACGTGGCTGATCATGCACTGATCACGTGACTGATCATGCACTGATCACATGACTATCATGCACTGATCACGTGGCTATCATGCACTGATCACGTGGCTGATCATGCACTGATCATGTAGCTATCATGCACTGATCACGTGACTGATCATGCACTGATCACGTGACTGATCATGCACTGATCACGTGGCTATCATGCACTGATCACGTGACTGATCATGCACTGATCACGTCTATATCATGCACTGATCACGTGACTGATCATGCACTGATCACGTGGATGATCATGCACTGATCACGTGACTGATCATGCACTGATCACGTGGCTGATCATGCACTGATCACGTGACTGATCATGCACTGTTCACGTGACTGATCATGCACTGATCACGTGACTGATCATGCACTGATCACGTGGCTATCATGCACTACTCACGTGGCTGATCATGCAATGATCATGTAGCTACCATGTACTGGTCACGTGACTGATCATACACCCATCAGGTGACTGATCATGCACTGATCACGTGGCTATCATGCACTGATCACGTGGCTGATCATGCACTGATCACTGCCTGATCATGCACTGATCACGTGACTGATCATGCACTGATCACGTGGCTGATCATGCACTGATCACGTGGCTGATCATGCACTGATCACGTGGCTGATCATGCACTGATACCGTGACTGAGCATGGACTGATCACATGACTATCATGTAGTGATCACGTGACTTAATGGCGCTGATCATGTGACTGATCATGCGCTGATCATGTTTGCTATCATACACTGATCATGTGCCTCTGGAGGCAATAAACAAAGAGCTGAGTAGGCACGAATCAAACAGTCAGCAGGCAATAATCATGGAACTCAGGTGTGAGGAATCATGCTGCTCAGCTGGCAATAATCAAGCAGCTGAGCAGGCAGGAATTACGCAGCACAGCTGGCAATTGTCAAGCAGATGACAGGCAGGAATCGTGCAGCTCAGCTGGCAATTGTCAAGCAGATGAGCAGACAGTAATCACGCAGCTCAGCAGGCCCTGATCACGTGACTGAGCATGCACTGTTCACGTGGCTGATCATACACTGATCACGTGACTGATCATGCACTGATCACGTGGCTATCATGCACTGATCACGTGGCTGATCATACACTGATCACGTGACTGATCATGCACTGATCACGTGGCTGATCATGCACTGATCACGTGGCTGATCATGCACTGATCACGTGGCTGATCATGCACTGATCACGTGGCTGATCATGCACTGATCACGTGACTGATCATGCACTGATCACGTGGCTGATCATGCACTGATCACGTGGCTATCATGCACTGATCACGTGGCTGATCATGCACTGATCACGTGACTGATCATGCACTGATCACTGGCTATCATGCACTCATTCACTGGCTATCATGCACTGATCACGTGGCTGATCATGCACTGATCACGTGACTGATCATGCACTGATCACGTCTATATCATGCACTGATCACGTGACTGATCATGCACTGATCACGTGGATGATCATGCACTGATCATGTGACTGATCATGCACTGATCACGTGGCTATCATGCACTGATCACGTGGCTGATCATGCACTGATCACGTAGCTACCATGTACTGATCACGTGACTGATCATGCACTGATCACGTAATTGATCATGCACTGATCACGTGACTGATCATGCACTGATCACGTGACTGATCATGCACTGATCACGTGACTGATCATGCACTGATCACGTGGCTATCATGCACTGATCACGTGGCTGATCATGCACTGATCACGTAGCTATCATGCACTGATCACGTGACTGATCATGCACTGATCACGTGACTGATCATGCACTGATCACGTGGCTATCATGCACTGATCACGTGGCTGATCATGCACTGATCACGTGACTGATCATGCACTGATCACGTGACTGATCATGCACTGATCACGTGGCTATCATGCACTGATCACGTGGCTGATCATGCACTGATCACGTGGCTGATCATGCACTGATCACGTGACTGATCATGCACTGATCACGTGACTATCATGCACTGATCACGTGGCTATCATGCACTGATCACGTGGCTGATCATGCACTGATCACGTAGCTATCATGTACTGATCACGTGACTGATCATGCACTGATCACGTGACTGATCATGCACTGATCACGTGGCTATCATGCACTGATCACGTGACTGATCATGCACTGATCACGTCTATATCATGCACTGATCACGTGACTGATCATGCACTGATCACGTGGCTGATCATGCACTGATCACGTGACTGATCATGCACTGATCACGTGGCTGATCATGCACTGATCACGTGACTTATCATGCACTGATCACGTGACTGATCATGCACTGATCACGTGACTGATCATGCACTGATCACGTGGCTATCATGCACTACTCACGTGGCTGATCATGCAATGATCATGTAGCTACCATGTACAGGTCACGTGACTGATCATACACCCATCAGGTGACTGATCATGCACTGATCACGTGGCTATCATGCACTGATCACGTGGCTGATCATGCACTGATCACCTGCCTGATCATGCACTGATCACGTGACTGATCATGCACTGATCACGTGGCTGATCATGACTGATCACGTGGCTGATCATGCACTGATCACGTGGCTGATCATGCACTGATACCGTGACTGAGCATGGACTGATCACATGACTATCATGTAGTGATCACGTGACTTAATGGCGCTGATCATGTGACTGATCATGCGCTGATCATGTTTGCTATCATACACTGATCATGTGCCTCTGGAGGCAATAAACAAAGAGCTGAGTAGGCACGAATCAAACAGTCAGCAGGCAATAATCATGGAACTCAGGTGTGAGGAATCATGCTGCTCAGCTGGCAATAATCAAGCAGCTGAGCAGGCAGGAATTACGCAGCACAGCTGGCAATTGTCAAGCAGATGACAGGCAGGAATCGTGCAGCTCAGCTGGCAATTGTCAAGCAGATGAGCAGACAGTAATCACGCAGCTCAGCAGGCCCAGATCACGTGACTGAGCATGCACTGTTCACGTGGCTGATCATACACTGATCACGTGACTGATCATGCACTGATCACGTGGCTATCATGCACTGATCACGTGGCTGATCATACACTGTTCACGTGTCTGATCATGCACTGATCACGTGGCTGATCATGCACTGATCACGTGGCTGATCATGCACTGATCACGTGGCTGATCATGCACTGATCACGTGGCTGATCATGCACTGATCACGTGGCTGATCATGCACTGATCACGTGGCTGATCATGCACTGATCAGTGGCTATCATGCACTGATCACGTGGCTGATCATACACTGATCACGTGACTGATCATGCACTGATCACTGGCTATCATGCACTGATCACTGGCTATCATGCACTGATCACGTGGCTGATCATACACTGATCACGTGACTGATCATGCACTGATCACGTCTATATCATGCACTGATCACGTGACTGATCATGCACTGATCACGGATGATCATGCACTGATCATGTGACTGATCATGCACTGATCACGTGGCTGATCATGCAATGATCACGTAGCTACCATGTACTGGTCACGTGACTGATCATGCACTGATCACGTAATTGATCATGCACTGATCACGTGGCTGATCATGCACTGATCACGTGACTGATCATGCACTGATCACGTGACTGATCATGCACTGATCACGTGGCTATCATGCACTGATCACGTGGCTGATCATGCACTGATCACGTAGCTATCATGTACTGATCACGTGACTGATCATACACTGATCACGTGACTGATCATGCACTGATCACGTGGCTATCATGCACTGATCACGTGGCTGATCATGCACTGATCACGTGCCTGATCATGCACTGATCACGTGACTGATCATGCACTGATCACGTGGCTATCATGCACTGATCACGTGGCTGATCATGCACTGATCACGTGCTGATCATGCACTGATCACGTGACTGATCATGCACTGATCACGTGACTATCATGCACTGATCACGTGGCTATCATGCACTGATCACGTGGCTGATCATGCACTGATCATGTAGCTACATGTACTGGTCACGTGAATGATCATGCACTGATCACGTGACTGATCATGCACTGATCACGTGGCTATCATGCACTGATCACGTGACTGATCATGCACTGATCACGTCTATATCATGCACTGATCACATGACTGATCATGCACTGATCACGTGGATGATCATGCACTGATCACGTGACTGATCATGCACTGATCACGTGGCTGATCATGCACTGATCACGTGACTGATCATGCACTGATCACGTGACTGATCATGCACTGATCACGTGACTGATCATGCACTGATCACGTGGCTATCATGCACTGATCACGTGGCTGATCATGCACTGATCATGTAGCTACCATGCACTGGTCACGTGACTGATCATGCACTGATCACGTGACTGATCATGCACTGATCACGTGGCTATCATGCACTGATCACGTGGCTGATCATGCACTGATCACGTGACTGATCATGCACTGATCACGTGACATCATGCACTGATGCACTGATCACTGATCATGCACTGATCACGTGACTGATCATGCACTGATCACGTGACTGATCATGCACTGATCACGTGACTGATCATGCACTGATCACGTGGCTATCATGCACTGATCACGTGGCTGATCATGCACTGATCATGTAGCTACCATGCACTGATCACGTGACTGATCATGCACTGATCACGTGACTGATCATGCACTGATCACGTGGCTATCATGCACTGATCACGTGGCTGATCATGCACTGATCACGTGACTGATCATGCACTGATCACGTGACTGATCATGCACTGATCACGTGGCTATCATGCACTGATCACGTGGCTGATCATGCACTGATCACGTGGCTGATCATGCACTGATCACGTGACTGATCATGCACTGATCACGTGACTGATCATGCACTGATCACGTGGCTATCATGCACTGATCACGTGGCTGATCATGCACTGATCACGTAGCTACCATGTACTGGTCACGTGACTGATCATGCACTGATCACGTGACTGATCATGCACTGATCACGTGGCTATCATGCACTGATCACGTGACTGATCATGCACTGATCACGTCTATATCATGCACTGATCACATGACTGATCATGCACTGATCACGTGGATGATCATGCACTGATCACGTGACAGATCATGCACTGATCACGTGGCTGATCATGCACTGATCACGTGACTGATCATGCACTGATCACGTGACTGATCATGCACTGATCACGTGACTGATCATGCACTGATCACGTGGCTATCATGCACTGATCACGTGGCTGATCATGCACTGATCATGTAGCTACCATGTACTGGTCACGTGACTGATCATGCACTGATCACGTGACTGATCATGCACTGATCACGTGGCTATCATGCACTGATCACGTGGCTGATCATGCACTGATCACGTGCCTGATCATGCACTGATCACGTGACTGATCATGCACTGATCACGTGGCTATCATGCACTGATCACGTGGCTGATCATGCACTGATCACGTGGCTGATCATGCACTGATCACGTGACTGATCATGCACTGATCACGTGACTGATCATGCACTGATCACGTGGCTATCATGCACTGATCACGTGGCTGATCATGCACTGATCATGTAGCTATCATGTACTGGTCACGTGACTGATCATGCACTGATCACGTGACTGATCATGCACTGATCACGTGGCTATCATGCACTGATCACGTGACTGATCATGCACTGATCACGTCTATATCATGCACTGATCACGTGACTGATCATGCACTGATCACGTGGCTGATCATGCACTGATCACGTGACTGATCATGCACTGATCACGTGGCTGATCATGCACTGATCACGTGACTGATCATGCACTGATCACGTGACTGATCATGCACTGATCACGTGACTGATCATGCACTGATCACGTGGCTATCATGCACTGATCACGTGGCTGATCATGCACTGATCACGTAGCTATCATACTGATCACGTGACTGATCATGCACTGATCACGTGACTGATCATGCACTGATCACGTGGCTATCATGCACTGATCACGTGGCTGATCATGCACTGATCACGTGCTGATCATGCACTGATCACGTGACTGATCATGCACTGATCACGTGGCTATCATGCACTGATCACGTGGCTGATCATGCACTGATCACGTGGCTGATCATGCACTGATCACGTGACTGATCATGCACTGATCACGTGACTATCATGCACTGATCACGTGGCTATCATGCACTGATCACGTGGCTGATCATGCACTGATCACGTAGCTATCATGCACTGATCACGTGACTGATCATGCACTGATCACGTGACTGATCATGCACTGATCACGTGGCTATCATGCACTGATCACGTGACTGATCATGCACTGATCACGTCTATATCATGCACTGATCACGTGACTGATCATGCACTGATCACGTGGCTGATCATGCACTGATCACGTGACTGATCATGCACTGATCACGTGGCTGATCATGCACTGATCACGTGACTGATCATGCACTGATCACGTGACTGATCATGCACTGATCACGTGACTGATCATGCACTGATCACGTGGCTATCATGCACTACTCACGTGGCTGATCATGCAATGATCATGTAGCTACCATGTACTGGTCACGTGACTGATCATACACCCATCAGGTGACTGATCATGCACTGATCACGTGGCTATCATGCACTGATCACGTGGCTGATCATGCACTGATCACGTGCCTGATCATGCACTGATCACGTGACTGATCATGCACTGATCACGTGGCTGATCATGCACTGATCACGTGGCTGATCATGCACTGATCACGTGGCTGATCATGCACTGATACCGTGACTGAGCATGGACTGATCACATGACTATCATGTAGTGATCACGTGACTTAATGGCGCTGATCATGTGACTGATCATGCGCTGATCATGTTTGCTATCATACACTGATCATGTGCCTCTGGAGGCAATAAACAAAGAGCTGAGTAGGCACGAATCAAACAGTCAGCAGGCAATAATCATGGAACTCAGGTGTGAGGAATCATGCTGCTCAGCTGGCAATAATCAAGCAGCTGAGCAGGCAGGAATTACGCAGCACAGCTGGCAATTGTCAAGCAGATGACAGGCAGGAATCGTGCAGCTCAGCTGGCAATTGTCAAGCAGATGAGCAGACAGTAATCACGCAGCTCAGCAGGCCCTGATCACGTGACTGAGCATGCACTGTTCACGTGGCTGATCATACACTGATCACGTGACTGATCATGCACTGATCACGTGGCTGATCATGCACTGATCACGTGGCTGATCATGCACTGATCACGTGGCTGATCATGCACTGATCACGTGGCTGATCATGCACTGATCACGTGGCTGATCATGCACTGATCACGTGGCTGATCATGCACTGATCACGTGGCTGATCATGCACTGATCACGTGACTGATCATGCACTGATCACGTGGCTATCATGCACTGATCACGTGGCTGATCATGCACTGATCACGTGGCTGATCATGCACTGATACGTGACTGATCATGGACTGATCACATGACTATCATGCACTGATCACGTGACTTAATGGCACTGATCATGTGACTGATCATGCACTGATCATGTTTGCTATCATGCACTGATCATGTGCCTCTGGAGGCAATAAACAAAGAGCTGAGTAGGCACGAATCAAACAGTCAGCAGGCAATGATCATGGAACTCAGGTGTGAGGAATCATGCAGCTCAGCTGGCAATTGTCAAGCAGATGAGCAGACGGTAATCACGCAGCTCAGCATGCACTGATCACGTGACTGATCATGCACTGATCACGTGGCTGATCATGCACTGATCACGTGATGATCATGCACTGATCACGTGGATATCATGCACTGATCACGTGGCTGATCATGCACTGATCACGTGACTGATCATGCACTGATCACGTGGCTGATCATACACTGATCACGTAACTGATCATGCACTGATCACGTGGCTATCATGCACTGATCACGTGGCTGATCATGCACTGATCACGTGGCTGATCATGCACTGATCACGTGACTATCATGCACTGATCACGTGGCATCATGCACTGATCACGTGGCTGATCATACACTGATCACGTAACTGATCATGCACTGATCACGTGGCTATCATGCACTGATCACGTGGCTGTCATGCAATGATCACGTAGCTACCATGCACTGATCACGTGACTGATCATGCACTGATCACGTAACTGATCATGCACTGATCACGTGACTGATCATGCACTGATCACGTGACTGATCATGCACTGATCACGTGGCTATCATGCACTGATCACGTGGCTGATCATGCACTGATCACGTGACTGATCATGCACTGATCACGTGGCTATCATGCACTGATCACGTGGCTGATCATGCACTGATCACGTGGCTGATCATGCACTGATCACGTGGCTGATCATGCACTGATCACGTGACTGATCATGCACTGATCACGTGGCTGATCATGCACTGATCACGTAGCTATCATGCACTGATCACGTGACTGATCATGCACTGATCACGTAATTGATCATGCACTGATCACGTGGCTGATCATGCACTGATCACGTGGCTGATCACACTGATCACGTGACTGATCATGCACTGATCACGTGGCTATCATGCACTGATCACGTGGCTGATCATGCACTGATCACGTGGCTATCATGCACTGATCACGTGGCTGATCATGCACTGATCACGTGACTGATCATGCACTGATCACGTGGCTGATCATGCACTGATCACGTGGCTATCATGCACTGATCACGTGCTGATCATGCACTGATCACGTGGCTATCATGCACTGATCACGTGACTGATCATGCACTGATCACGTGGCTGATCATGCACTGATCACGTGACTGATCATGCACTGATCACGTGACTGATCATGCACTGATCACGTGACTGATCATGCACTGATCACGTGGCTATCATGCACTGATCACGTGGCTGATCATGCACTGATCACGTAGCTACCATGTACTGATCACGTGACTGATCATGCACTGATCACGTGATTGATCATGCACTGATCACGTGGCTGATCATGCACTGATCACGTGGCTGATCATGCACTGATCACGTGACTGATCATGCACTGATCACGTGGCTATCATGCACTGATCACGTGGCTGATCATGCACTGATCACGTGACTGATCATGCACTGATCACGTGACTGATCATGCACTGATCACGTGACTGATCATGCACTGATCACGTGGCTGATCATGCACTGATCACGTGACTGATCATGCACTGATCACGTGGCTATCATGCACTGATCACGTGGCTGATCATGCACTGATCACGTGCTGATCATGCACTGATCACATGACTGATCATGCACTGATCACGTGACTGATCATGCACTGATCACGTGGCTATCATGCACTACTCACGTGGCTGATCATGCAATGATCATGTAGCTACCATGTACAGGTCAGGTGACTGATCATACACCCATCAGGTGACTGATCATGCACTGATCACGTGGCTATCATGCACTGATCACGAGACTCATCATGCACTGATCACGTCTATATCATGCACTGATCACATGACTGCCCATGCACTGATCAAGTGGATGATCATACACTAATCATGTGACAGATCATGCACTGATCACGTGGCTGATCATGCACTGATACCGTGACTGAGCATGGACTGATCACATGACTATCATGTAGTGATCACGTGACTTAATGGCGCTGATCATGTGACTGATCATGCGCTGATCATGTTTGCTATCATACACTGATCATGTGCCTCTGGAGGCAATAAACAAAGAGCTGAGTAGGCACGAATCAAACAGTCAGCAGGCAATAATCATGGAACTCAGGTGTGAGGAATCATGCTGCTCAGCTGGCAATAATCAAGCAGCTGAGCAGGCAGGAATTACGCAGCACAGCTGGCAATTGTCAAGCAGATGACAGGCAGGAATCGTGCAGCTCAGCTGGCAATTGTCAAGCAGATGAGCAGACAGTAATCACGCAGCTCAGCAGGCCCAGATCACGTGACTGAGCATGCACTGTTCACGTGGCTGATCATACACTGATCACGTGACTGATCATGCACTGATCACGTGGCTATCATGCACTGATCACGTGGCTGATCATACACTGTTCACGTGTCTGACCATGCACTGATCACGTGGCTGATCATACACTGATCACGTGACTGATCATGCACTGATCACGTGGCTGATCATGCACTGATCACGTGGCTGATCATGCACTGATCACGTGGCTGATCATGCACTGATCACGTGGCTATCATGCACTGATCACGTGGCTGATCATGCACTGATCACGTGACTGATCATGCACTGATCACTGGCTATCATGCACTCATCACTGGCTATCATGCACTGATCACGTGGCTGATCATGCACTGATCACGTGACTGATCATGCACTGATCACGTCTATATCATGCACTGATCACGTGACTGATCATGCACTGATCACCCGGATGATCATGCACTGATCACGTGACTGATCATGCACTGATCACGTGGCTATCATGCACTGATCACGTGGCTGATCATGCACTGATCACGTAGCTACCATGTACTGGTCACGTGACTGATCATGCACTGATCACGTAATTGATCATGCACTGATCACGTGACTGATCATGCACTGATCACGTGAGTGATCATGCACTGATCACGTGACTGATCATGCACTGATCACGTGGCTATCATGCACTGCTCACGTGGCTGATCATGCAATGATCACGTAGCTACCATGTACTGGTCACGTGACTGATCATGCACTGATCACGTGACTGATCATGCACTGATCACGTGGCTGATCATGCACTGATCACGTGGCTGATCATGCACTGATCACGTGACTGATCATGCACTGATCACGTGACTGATCATGCACTGATCACGTGACTGATCATGCACTGATCACGTGCCTGATCATGCACTGATCACGTGACTGATCATGCACTGATCACATGGCTATCATGCACTGATCACGTGGCTGATCATGCACTGATCACGTGGCTGATCATGCACTGATACCGTGACTGAGCATGGACTGATCACATGACTATCATGTAGTGATCACGTGACTTAATGGCGCTGATCATGTGACTGATCATGCACTGATCATGTTTGCTATCATACACTGATCATGTGCCTCTGGAGGCAATAAACAAAGAGCTGAGTAGGCACGAATCAAACAGTCAGCAGGCAATAATCATGGAACTCAGCTGTGAGGAATCATGCTGCTCAGCTGGCAATAATCAAGCAGCTGAGCAGGCAGGAATTACGCAGCACAGCTGGCAATTGTCAAGCAGATGACAGGCAGGAATCGTGCAGCTCAGCTGGCAATTGTCAAGCAGATGAGCAGACAGTAATCACGCAGCTCAGCAGGCCCTGATCACGTGACTGAGCATGCACTGTTCACGTGGCTGATCATACACTGATCACGTGATGATCATGCACTGATCACTTGGATATCATGCACTGATCACGTGGCTGATCATACACTGTTCACGTGTCTGACCATGCACTGATCACGTGGCTGATCATACACTGCTCACGTAACTGATCATGCACTGATCACGTGGCTATCATGCACTGATCACGTGGCTGAACATGCACTGTTCACGTGGCTGATCACACACCTGTCACGTGACATATCATGCACTGATCACGTGGCACTCATGCACTGATCACGTGGCTGATCATACTCTGCTCACGTAACTCATCATGCACACATCACGTGGCTATCATGCACTGCTCACGTGGCTCGTCATGGAATGATCACGTAGCTACCATATACTGGTCACGTGACTGATCATGCACAGATCACGTAAATGATCATGCACTGTTCACGTGACTGATCATGTACTGATCACGTGACTGATCATGCACTGATCACGTGGCTATCATGCTCTGCTCACGTGGCTGATCATGCAACGATCACGTAGCAACCATGTACTGGTCACGTGACTGATCATGCACTGATCACGTAATTGATCCTGCACTGATCACGTGGCTCATCATGCACTGATCACGTGGCTGATCACACATGTATCACGTGACTGATCATGCACTGATCACGTGGCTATCATGCACTGATCACGTGGCTATCATGCACTGATCACGTGGCTGATCACACACGATCACATGACTGATCATGCACTGATCACGTGGCTATCATGCACTGATCACGTGGCTATCATGCACTGATCACGTGGCTGATCATGCAATGATCACGTAGCTACCATGTACTGATCACGTGACTGATCATGCACTGATCACGTAATTGATCATGCACTGATCACGTGACTGATCATGCACTGATCACGTGACTGATCATGCACTGATCACGTGACTGATCATGCACTGATCACGTGGCTATCATGCACTGATCACGTGGCTGATCATGCAATGATCACGTAGCTACCATGCACTGATCACGTGACTGATCATGCACTGATCACGTAACTGATCATGCACTGATCACGTGGCTGATCATGCACTGATCACGTGGCTGATCATGCACTGATCACGTGACTGATCATGCACTGATCACGTGACTGATCATGCACTGATCACGTGGCTATCATGCACTGATCACGTGGCTGATCATGCACTGATCACGTGCCTGATCATGCACTGATCACATGACTGATCATGCACTGATCACGTGACTGATCATGCACTGATCACGTGGCTATCATGCACTACTCACGTGGCTGATCATGCAATGATCATGTAGCTACCATGTACTGGTCAGTGACTGATCATACACCCATCAGGTGACTGATCATGCACTGATCACGTGGCTATCATGCACTGATCACGTGGCTGATCATGCACTGATCACCTGCCTGATCATGCACTGATCACGTGACTGATCATGCACTGATCACGTGGCTATCATGCACTGATCACGTGGCTGATCATGCACTGATCACGTGGCTGATCATGCACTGATACGTGACTGAGCATGACTGATCACATGACTATCATGCAGTGATCACGTGACTTAATGGCACTGATCATGTGACTGATCATGCACTGATCATGTTTGCTATCATACACTGATCATGTGCCTCTGGAGGCAATAAACAAAGAGCTGAGTAGGCACGAATCAAACAGTCAGCAGGCAATAATCATGGAACTCAGGTGTGAGGAATCATGCTGCTCAGCTGGCAATAATCAAGCAGCTGAGCAGGCAGGAATTACGCAGCACAGCTGATAATTGTCAAGCAGATGACAGGCAGGAATCGTGCAGCTCAGCTGGCAATTGTCAAGCAGATGAGCAGACAGTAATCACGCAGCTCAGCAGGCACTGATCACGTGACTGATCATGCACTGATCACGTGGCTGATCATGCACTGATCACGTGACTGATCATGCACTGATCACATGGCTATCATGCACTGATCACGTGGCTGATCATGCACTGATCACGTGGCTGATCATGCACTGATACCGTGACTGAGCATGGACTGATCACATGACTATCATGTAGTGATCACGTGACTTAATGGCACTGATCATGTGACTGATCATGCACTGATCATGTTTGCTATCATACACTGATCATGTGCCTCTGGAGGCAATAAACAAAGAGCTGAGTAGGCACGAATCATACAGTCAGCAGGCAATAATCATGGAACTCAGCTGTGAGGAATCATGCTGCTCAGCTGGCAATAATCAAGCAGCTGAGCAGGCAGGAATTACGCAGCACAGCTGGCAATTGTCAAGCAGATGACAGGCAGGAATCGTGCAGCTCAGCTGGCAATTGTCAAGCAGATGAGCAGACAGTAATCACGCAGCTCAGCAGGCCCTGATCACGTGACTGAGCATGCACTGTTCACGTGGCTGATCATACACTGATCACGTGATGATCATGCACTGATCACTTGGATATCATGCACTGATCACGTGGCTGATCATACACTGTTCACGTGTCTGACCATGCACTGATCACGTGGCTGATCATACACTGCTCACGTAACTGATCATGCACTGATCACGTGGCTATCATGCACTGATCACGTGGCTGAACATGCACTGTTCACGTGGCTGATCACACACTGTCACGTGACATATCATGCACTGATCACGTGGCACTCATGCACTGATCACGTGGCTGATCATACACTGCTCACGTAACTGATCATGCACACATCACGTGGCTATCATGCACTGCTCACGTGGCTCGTCATGGAATGATCACGTAGCTACCATATACTGGTCACGTGACTGATCATGCACTGATCACGTAAATGATCATGCACTGTTCACGTGACTGATCATGCACTGATCACGTGACTGATCATGCACTGATCACGTGGCTATCATGCACTGCTCACGTGGCTGATCATGCAACGATCACGTAGCAACCATGTACTGGTCACGTGACTGATCATGCACTGATCACGTAATTGATCATGCACTGATCACGTGGCTCATCATGCACTGATCACGTGGCTGATCACACATGATCACGTGACTGATCATGCACTGATCACGTGGCTATCATGCACTGATCACGTGGCTATCATGCACTGATCACGTGGCTGATCACACACTGATCACGTGACTGATCATGCACTGATCACGTGGCTGATCATGCACTGATCACGTGGCTATCATGCACTGATCACGTGGCTGATCATGCACTGATCACGTGCTACTATCATACTGATCACGTGACTGATCATGCACTGATCACGTGACTGATCATGCACTGATCACGTGACTGATCATGCACTGATCACGTGACTGATCATGCACTGATCACGTGACTGATCATGCACTGATCACGTGGCTATCATGCACTACTCACGTGGCTGATCATGCAATGATCATGTAGCTACCATGTACTGGTCACGTGACTGATCATACACCCATCAGGTGACTGATCATGCACTGATCACGTGGCTATCATGCACTGATCACGTGGCTGATCATGCACTGATCACCTGACTGATCATGCACTGATCACGTGACTGATCATGCACTGATCACGTGGCTATCATGCACTGATCACGTGGCTGATCATGCACTGATACCGTGACTGAGCATGGACTGATCACATGACTATCATGTAGTGATCACGTGACTTAATGGCGCTGATCATGTGACTGATCATGCGCTGATCATGTTTGCTATCATACACTGATCATGTGCCTCTGGAGGCAATAAACAAAGAGCTGAGTAGGCACGAATCAAACAGTCAGCAGGCAATAATCATGGAACTCAGCTGTGAGGAATCATGCTGCTCAGCTGGCAATAATCAAGCAGCTGAGCAGGCAGGAATTACGCAGCACAGCTGGCAATTGTCAAGCAGATGACAGGCAGGAATCGTGCAGCTCAGCTGGCAATTGTCAAGCAGATGAGCAGACAGTAATCACGCAGCTCAGCAGGCCCAGATCACGTGACTGAGCATGCACTGTTCACGTGGCTGATCATACACTGATCACGTGACTGATCATGCACTGATCACGTGGCTATCATGCACTGATCACGTGGCTGATCATACACTGATCACGTGACTGATCATGCACTGATCACGTGGCTATCATGCACTGATCACGTGGCTGATCATGCACTGATCACGTGGCTGATCATGCACTGATCACGTGGCTGATCATGCACTGATCACGTGACTGATCATGCACTGATCACGTGGCTGATCATGCACTGATCACGTGGCTATCATGCACTGATCACGTGGCTGATCATGCACTGATCACGTGACTGATCATGCACTGATCACTGGCTATCATGCACTGATTCACTGGCTATCATGCACTGATCACGTGGCTGATCATACACTGATCACGTGACTGATCATGCACTGATCACGTCTATATCATGCACTGATCACGTGACTGATCATGCACTGATCACACGGATGATCATGCACTGATCACGTGACTGATCATGCACTGATCACGTGGCTGATCATGCACTGATCACGTAGCTATCATGCACTGATCACGTGACTGATCATGCACTGATCACGTAATTGATCATGCACTGATCACGTGACTTATCATGCACTGATCACGTGACTGATCATGCACTGATCACGTGACTGATCATGCACTGATCACGTGGCTATCATGCACTACTCACGTGGCTGATCATGCAATGATCATGTAGCTACCATGTACTGGTCACGTGACTGATCATACACCCATCAGGTGACTGATCATGCACTGATCACGTGGCTATCATGCACTGATCACGTGACTGATCATGCACTGATCACCTGCCTGATCATGCACTGATCACGTGACTGATCATGCACTGATCACGTGGCTATCATGAACTGATCACCTGGCTGATCATGCACTGATCACGTGGCTGATCATGCACTGATACCGTGACTGAGCTTGGACTGATCACATGACTATCATGTAGTGATCACGTGACTTAATGGCTCTGATCATGTGACTGATCATGCACTGATCATGTTTGCTATCATACACTGATCATGTGCCTCTGGAGGCAATAAACAAAGAGCTGAGTAGGCACGAATCAAACAGTCAGCAGGCAATAATCATGGAACTCAGCTGTGAGGAATCATGCTGCTCAGCTGGCAATAATCAAGCAGCTGAGCAGGCAGGAATTACGCAGCACAGCTGGCAATTGTCAAGCAGATGAGCAGACAGTAATCACGCAGCTCAGCAGGCCCTGATCACGTGACTGAGCATGCACTGTTCACGTGGCTGATCATACACTGATCACGTGATGATCATGCACTGATCACTTGGATATCATGCACTGATCACGTGGCTGATCATACACTGTTCACGTGTCTGACCATGCACTGATCACGTGGCTGATCATACACTGCTCACGTAACTGATCATGCACTGATCACGTGGCTATCATGCACTGATCACGTGGCTGAACATGCACTGTTCACGTGGCTGATCACACACCTGTCACGTGACATATCATGCACTGATCACGTGGCACTCATGCACTGATCACGTGGCTGATCATACTCTGCTCACGTAACTCATCATGCACACATCACGTGGCTATCATGCACTGCTCACGTGGCTCGTCATGGAATGATCACGTAGCTACCATATACTGGTCACGTGACTGATCATGCACAGATCACGTAAATGATCATGCACTGTTCACGTGACTGATCATGTACTGATCACGTGACTGATCATGCACTGATCACGTGGCTATCATGCTCTGCTCACGTGGCTGATCATGCACGATCACGTAGCAACCATGTACTGGTCACGTGACTGATCATGCACTGATCACGTAATTGATCCTGCACTGATCACGTGGCTCATCATGCACTGATCACGTGGCTGATCACACATGTATCACGTGACTGATCATGCACTGATCACGTGGCTATCATGCACTGATCACGTGGATATCATGCACTGATCACGTGGCTGATCACACACGATCACGTGACTGATCATGCACTGATCACGTGGCTATCATGCACTGATCACGTGGCTATCATGCACTGATCACGCTGATCATGCACTGATCACGTGAGCTATCATGCACTGTCACGTGACTGATCATGCACTGATCACGTGACTGATCATGCACTGATCACGTGACTGATCATGCACTGATCACGTGACTGATCATGCACTGATCACGTGACTGATCATGCACTGATCACGTGGCTATCATGCACTGATCACGTGGCTGATCATGCACTGATCACGTAGCTATCATGCACTGATCACGTGACTGATCATGCACTGATCACGTAATTGATCATGCACTGATCACGTGGCTGATCATGCACTGATCACGTGGCTGATCATGCACTGATCACGTGACTGATCATGCACTGATCACGTGACTGATCATGCACTGATCACGTGGCTATCATGCACTGATCACGTGGCTGATCATACACTGATCACGTGCCTGATCATGCACTGATCACATGACTGATCATGCACTGATCACGTGACTGATCATGCACTGATCACGTGGCTATCATGCACTATCACGTGGCTGATCATGCACTGATCATGTAGCTACCATGCACTGGTCAGTGACTGATCATGCACTGATCACGTGACTGATCATGCACTGATCACGTGGCTATCATGCACTGATCACGTGGCTGATCATGCACTGATCACCTGATCATGCACTGATCACGTGACTGATCATGCACTGATCACGTGGCTATCATGCACTGATCACGTGGCTGATCATGCACTGATCACGTGGCTGATCATGCACTGATCACGTGACTGATCATGCACTGATCACGTGACTATCATGCACTGATCACGTGGCTATCATGCACTGATCACGTGGCTGATCATGCACTGATCACGTAGCTATCATGCACTGGTCACGTGACTGATCATGCACTGATCACGTGACTGATCATGCACTGATCACGTGGCTATCATGCACTGATCACGTGACTGATCATGCACTGATCACGTCTATATCATGCACTGATCACGTGACTGATCATGCACTGATCACGTGGCTGATCATGCACTGATCACGTGACTGATCATGCACTGATCACGTGGCTGATCATGCACTGATCACGTGACTGATCATGCACTGTTCACGTGACTGATCATGCACTGATCACGTGACTGATCATGCACTGATCACGTGGCTATCATGCACTACTCACGTGGCTGATCATGCAATGATCATGTAGCTACCATGTACGGTCACGTGACTGATCATACACCCATCAGGTGACTGATCATGCACTGATCACGTGGCTATCATGCACTGATCACGTGGCTGATCATGCACTGATCACCTGCCTGGTCATGCACTGATCACGTGACTGATCATGCACTGATCACGTGGCTATCATGAACTGATCACGTGGCTGATCATGCACTGATCACGTGGCTGATCATGCACTGATACCGTGACTGAGCATGGACTGATCACATGACTATCATGTAGTGATCACGTGACTTAATGGCGCTGATCATGTGACTGATCATGCGCTGATCATGTTTGCTATCATACACTGATCATGTGCCTCTGGAGGCAATAAACAAAGAGCTGAGTAGGCACGAATCAAACAGTCAGCAGGCAATAATCATGGAACTCAGGTGTGAGGAATCATGCTGCTCAGCTGGCAATAATCAAGCAGCTGAGCAGGCAGGAATTACGCAGCACAGCTGGCAATTGTCAAGCAGATGACAGGCAGGAATCGTGCAGCTCAGCTGGCAATTGTCAAGCAGATGAGCAGACAGTAATCACGCAGCTCAGCAGGCCCTGATCACGTGACTGAGCATGCACTGTTCACGTGGCTGATCATACACTGATCACGTGACTGATCATGCACTGATCACGTGGCTATCATGCACTGATCACGTGGCTGATCATACACTGTTCACGTGTCTGACCATGCACTGATCACGTGGCTGATCATACACTGCTCACGTAACTGATCATGCACTGATCACGTGGCTGATCATGCACTGATCAGTGGCTATCATGCACTGATCACGTGGCTGATCATACACTGATCACGTGACTGATCATGCACTGATCACTGGCTATCATGCACTCATTCACTGGCTATCATGCACTGATCACGTGGCTGATCATGCACTGATCACGTGACTGATCATGCACTGATCACGTCTATATCATGCACTGATCACGTGACTGATCATGCACTGATCACGGATGATCATGCACTGATCATGTGACTGATCATGCACTGATCACGTGGCTATCATGCACTGATCACGTGGCTGATCATGCACTGATCACGTAGCTACCATGTACTGGTCACGTGACTGATCATGCACTGATCACGTGATCATGCACTGATCACGTGACTGATCATGCACTGATCACGTGACTGATCATGCACTGATCACGTGACTGATCATGCACTGATCACGTGGCTATCATGCACTGATCACGTGGCTGATCATGCACTGATCACGTAGCTACATGCACTGTCACGTGACTGATCATGCACTGATCACGTAATTGATCATGCACTGATCACGTGGCTGATCATGCACTGATCACGTGGCTGATCATGCACTGATCACGTGACTGATCATGCACTGATCACGTGACTGATCATGCACTGATCACGTGGCTATCATGCACTGATCACGTGGCTGATCATGCACTGATCACGGCTGATCATGCACTGATCACGTGACTGATCATGCACTGATCACGTGACTGATCATGCACTGATCACGTGGCTATCATGCACTATCACGTGGCTGATCATGCAATGATCACGTAGCTACCATGTACTGTCAGTGACTGATCATGCACTGATCACGTGACTGATCATGCACTGATCACGTGGCTATCATGCACTGATCACGTGGCTGATCATGCACTGATCACGTGACTGATCATGCACTGATCACGTGACTGATCATGCACTGATCACGTGGCTATCATGCACTGATCACGTGGCTGATCATGCACTGATCACGTGGCTGATCATGCACTGATCACGTGACTGATCATGCACTGATCACGTGACTGATCATGCACTGATCACGTGGCTATCATGCACTATCACGTGGCTGATCATGCAATGATCATGTAGCTACCATGTACTGATCACGTGACTGATCATACACTGATCAGGTGACTGATCATGCACTGATCACGTGGCTATCATGCACTGATCACGTGACTGATCATGCACTGATCACGTCTATATCATGCACTGATCACATGACTGATCATGCACTGATCACGTGGATGATCATGCACTGATCATGTGACTGATCATGCACTGATCACGTGGCTGATCATGCACTGATCACGTGACTGATCATGCACTGATCACGTGACTGATCATGCACTGATCACGTGACTGATCATGCACTGATCACGTGGCTATCATGCACTACTCACGTGGCTGATCATGCAATGATCATGTAGCTACCATGTACTGGTCACGTGACTGATCATACACCCATCAGGTGACTGATCATGCACTGATCACGTGGCTATCATGCACTGATCACGTGGCTGATCATGCACTGATCACCTGCCTGATCATGCACTGATCACGTGACAAATCATGCACTGATCACGTAGCTATCATGCACTGATCACGTGGCTGATCATGCACTGATCACGTGGCTGATCATGCACTGATACCGTGACTGAGCATGGACTGATCACATGACTATCATGTAGTGATCACGTGACTTAATGGCGCTGATCATGTGACTGATCATGCACTGATCATGTTTGCTATCATACACTGATCATGTGCCTCTGGAGGCAATAAACAAAGAGCTGAGTAGGCACGAATCAAACAGTCAGCAGGCAATAATCATGGAACTCAGGTGTGAGGAATCATGCTGCTCAGCTGGCAATAATCAAGCAGCTGAGCAGGCAGGAATTACGCAGCACAGCTGGCAATTGTCAAGCAGATGACAGGCAGGAATCGTGCAGCTCAGCTGGCAATTGTCAAGCAGATGAGCAGACAGTAATCACGCAGCTCAGCAGGCCCTGATCACGTGACTGAGCATGCACTGTTCACGTGGCTGATCATACACTGATCACGTGACTGATCATGCACTGATCACGTGGCTATCATGCACTGATCACGTGGCTGATCATACACTGATCACGTGACTGATCATGCACTGATCACGTGGCTGATCATGCACTGATCACGTGGCTGATCATGCACTGATCACGTGGCTGATCATGCACTGATCACGTGGCTGATCATGCACTGATCACGTGACTGATCATGCACTGATCACGTGGCTGATCATGCACTGATCACGTGGCTATCATGCACTGATCACGTGGCTGATCATGCACTGATCACGTGACTGATCATGCACTGATCACTGGCTATCATGCACTGATCACGTGGCTATCATGCACTGATCACGTGGCTGATCATGCACTGATCACGTGACTGATCATGCACTGATCACGTCTATATCATGCACTGATCACGTGACTGATCATGCACTGATCACGTGGCTGATCATGCACTGATCACGTGACTGATCATGCACTGATCACGTGGCTGATCATGCACTGATCACGTGGCTATCATGCACTATCACGTGGCTGATCATGCACTGATCACGTAGCTATCATGCACTGATCACGTGACTGATCATGCACTGATCACGTGACTGATCATGCACTGATCACGTGGCTATCATGCACTGATCACGTGGCTGATCATGCACTGATCACGTGACTGATCATGCACTGATCACGTGACTGATCATGCACTGATCACGTGCTATCATGCACTGATCACGTGGCTGATCATGCACTGATCATGTTTGCTATCATACACTGATCATGTGCCTCTGGAGGCAATAAACAAAGAGCTGAGTAGGCACGAATCAAACAGTCAGCAGGCAATAATCATGGAACTCAGGTGAGGAATCATGCTGCTCAGCTGGCAATAATCAAGCAGCTGAGCAGGCAGGAATTACGCAGCACAGCTGATAATTGTCAAGCAGATGACAGGCAGGAATCGTGCAGCTCAGCTGGCAATTGTCAAGCAGATGAGCAGACAGTAATCACGCAGCTCAGCAGGCCCTGATCACGTGACTGAGCATGCACTGTTCACGTGGCTGATCATACACTGATCACGTGACTGATCATGCACTGATCACGTGGCTATCATGCACTGATCACGTGGCTGATCATACACTGATCACGTGACTGATCATGCACTGATCACGTGGCTATCATGCACTGATCACGTGGCTGATCATGCACTGATCACGTGGCTGATCATGCACTGATCACGTGGCTGATCATGCACTGATCACGTGACTGATCATGCACTGATCACGTGGCTGATCATGCACTGATCACGTGGCTATCATGCACTGATCACGTGGCTGATCATGCACTGATCACGTGACTGATCATGCACTGATCACTGGCTATCATGCACTGATTCACTGGCTATCATGCACTGATCACGTGGCTGATCATGCACTGATCACGTGACTGATCATGCACTGATCACGTCTATATCATGCACTGATCACGTGACTGATCATGCACTGATCACGTGGATGATCATGCACTGATCATGTGACTGATCATGCACTGATCACGTGGCTATCATGCACTGATCACGTGGCTGATCATGCACTGATCACGTAGCTATCATGCACTGATCACGTGACTGATCATGCACTGATCACGTGGCTGATCATGCACTGATCACGTGACTTATCATGCACTGATCACGTGACTGATCATGCACTGATCACGTGACTGATCATGCACTGATCACGTGGCTATCATGCACTACTCACGTGGCTGATCATGCAATGATCATGTAGCTACCATGTACCGGTCACGTGACTGATCATACACCCATCAGGTGACTGATCATGCACTGATCACGTGGCTATCATGCACTGATCACGTGGCTGATCATGCACTGATCACCTGCCTGATCATGCACTGATCACGTGACAAATCATGCACTGATCACGTGGCTGATCATGCACTGATCACGTGGCTGATCATGCACTGATCACGTGGCTGATCATGCACTGATACCGTGACTGAGCATGGACTGATCACATGACTATCATGTAGTGATCACGTGACTTAATGGCGCTGATCATGTGACTGATCATGCGCTGATCATGTTTGCTATCATACACTGATCATGTGCCTCTGGAGGCAATAAACAAAGAGCTGAGTAGGCACGAATCAAACAGTCAGCAGGCAATAATCATGGAACTCAGGTGTGAGGAATCATGCTGCTCAGCTGGCAATAATCAAGCAGCTGAGCAGGCAGGAATTACGCAGCACAGCTGGCAATTGTCAAGCAGATGACAGGCAGGAATCGTGCAGCTCAGCTGGCAATTGTCAAGCAGATGAGCAGACAGTAATCACGCAGCTCAGCAGGCCCAGATCACGTGACTGAGCATGCACTGTTCACGTGGCTGATCATACACTGATCACGTGACTGATCATGCACTGATCACGTGGCTATCATGCACTGATCACGTGGCTGATCATACACTGTTCACGTGTCTGACCATGCACTGATCACGTGGCTGATCATACACTGCTCACGTAACTGATCATGCACTGATCACGTGGCTGATCATGCACTGATCAGTGGCTGATCATGCACTGATCACGTGGCTGATCATGCACTGATCACGTGACTGATCATGCACTGATCACTGGCTATCATGCACTGATTCACTGGCTATCATGCACTGATCACGTGGCTGATCATGCACTGATCACGTGACTGATCATGCACTGATCACGTCTATATCATGCACTGATCACGTGACTGATCATGCACTGATCACCCGGATGATCATGCACTGATCATGTGACTGATCATGCACTGATCACGTGGCTATCATGCACTGATCACGTGGCTGATCATGCAATGATCACGTAGCTACCATGTACTGGTCACGTGACTGATCATGCACTGATCACGTAATTGATCATGCACTGATCACGTGACTGATCATGCACTGATCACGTGAGTGATCATGCACTGATCACGTGACTGATCATGCACTGATCACGTGGCTATCATGCACTGCTCACGTGGCTGATCATGCAATGATCACGTAGCTACCATGTACTGGTCACGTGACTGATCATGCACTGATCACGTGACTGATCATGCACTGATCATGGCTGATCATGCACTGATCACGTGGCTGATCATGCACTGATCACGTGACTGATCATGCACTGATCACGTGACTGATCATGCACTGATCACGTGACTGATCATGCACTGATCACGTGCCTGATCATGCACTGATCACGTGACTGATCATGCACTGATCACATAGCTATCATGCACTGATCACGTGGCTGATCATGCACTGATCACGTGGCTGATCATGCACTGATACCGTGACTGAGCATGGACTGATCACATGACTATCATGTAGTGATCACGTGACTTAATGGCGCTGATCATGTGACTGATCATGCACTGATCATGTTTGCTATCATACACTGATCATGTGCCTCTGGAGGCAATAAACAAAGAGCTGAGTAGGCACGAATCAAACAGTCAGCAGGCAATAATCATGGAACTCAGCTGTGAGGAATCATGCTGCTCAGCTGGCAATAATCAAGCAGCTGAGCAGGCAGGAATTACGCAGCACAGCTGGCAATTGTCAAGCAGATGACAGGCAGGAATCGTGCAGCTCAGCTGGCAATTGTCAAGCAGATGAGCAGACAGTAATCACGCAGCTCAGCAGGCCCTGATCACGTGACTGAGCATGCACTGTTCACGTGGCTGATCATACACTGATCACGTGATGATCATGCACTGATCACTTGGATATCATGCACTGATCACGTGGCTGATCATACACTGTTCACGTGTCTGACCATGCACTGATCACGTGGCTGATCATACACTGCTCACGTAACTGATCATGCACTGATCACGTGGCTATCATGCACTGATCACGTGGCTGAACATGCACTGTTCACGTGGCTGATCACACACCTGTCACGTGACATATCATGCACTGATCACGTGGCACTCATGCACTGATCACGTGGCTGATCATACTCTGCTCACGTAACTCATCATGCACACATCACGTGGCTATCATGCACTGCTCACGTGGCTCGTCATGGAATGATCACATAGCTACCATATACTGGTCACGTGACTGATCATGCACAGATCACGTAAATGATCATGCACTGTTCACGTGACTGATCATGTACTGATCACGTGACTGATCATGCACTGATCACGTGGCTATCATGCTCTGCTCACGTGGCTGATCATGCAACGATCACGTAGCAACCATGTACTGGTCACGTGACTGATCATGCACTGATCACGTAATTGATCCTGCACTGATCACGTGGCTCATCATGCACTGATCACGTGGCTGATCACACATGTATCACGTGACTGATCATGCACTGATCACGTGGCTATCATGCACTGATCACGTGGATATCATGCACTGATCACGTGGCTGATCACACACGATCACATGACTGATCATGCACTGATCACGTGGCTATCATGCACTGATCACGTGGCTATCATGCACTGATCACGTGGCTGATCATGCAATGATCACGTAGCTACCATGCACTGGTCACGTGACTGATCATGCACTGATCACGTAATTGATCATGCACTGATCACGTGACTGATCATGCACTGATCACGTGACTGATCATGCACTGATCACGTGACTGATCATGCACTGATCACGTGGCTATCATGCACTGATCACGTGGCTGATCATGCACTGATCACGTAGCTACCATGCACTGATCACGTGACTGATCATGCACTGATCACGTAATTGATCATGCACTGATCACGTGGCTGATCATGCACTGATCACGTGGCTGATCATGCACTGATCACGTGACTGATCATGCACTGATCACGTGACTGATCATGCACTGATCACGTGGCTATCATGCACTGATCACGTGGCTGATCATGCACTGATCACGTGCCTGATCATGCACTGATCACATGACTGATCATGCACTGATCACGTGACTGATCATGCACTGATCACGTGGCTATCATGCACTATCACGTGGCTGATCATGCAATGATCATGTAGCTACCATGTACTGATCAGTGACTGATCATACACTGATCACGTGACTGATCATGCACTGATCACGTGGCTATCATGCACTGATCACGTGGCTGATCATGCACTGATCACGTGCTGATCATGCACTGATCACGTGACTGATCATGCACTGATCACGTGGCTATCATGCACTGATCACGTGGCTGATCATGCACTGATCACGTGGCTGATCATGCACTGATACGTGACTGATCATGCACTGATCACGTGACTGATCATGCACTGATCACGTGGCTATCATGCACTGATCACGTGGCTGATCATGCACTGATCATGTAGCTCATGTACTGATCACGTGACTGATCATGCACTGATCACGTGACTGATCATGCACTGATCACGTGGCTATCATGCACTGATCACGTGACTGATCATGCACTGATCACGTCTATATCATGCACTGATCACATGACTGATCATGCACTGATCACGTGGCTGATCATACACTGATCACGTGACTGATCATGCACTGATCACGTGGCTGATCATGCACTGATCACGTGACTTATCATGCACTGATCACGTGACTGATCATGCACTGATCACGTGACTGATCATGCACTGATCACGTGGCTATCATGCACTACTCACGTGGCTGATCATGCAATGATCATGTAGCTACCATGTACTGGTCACGTGACTGATCATACACCCATCAGGTGACTGATCATGCACTGATCACGTGGCTATCATGCACTGATCACGTGGCTGATCATGCACTGATCACGTGCCTGATCATGCACTGATCACGTGACTGATCATGCACTGATCACGTGGCTGATCATGAACTGATCACGTGGCTGATCATGCACTGATCACGTGGCTGATCATGCACTGATACCGTGACTGAGCATGGACTGATCACATGACTATCATGTAGTGATCACGTGACTTAATGGCGCTGATCATGTGACTGATCATGCGCTGATCATGTTTGCTATCATACACTGATCATGTGCCTCTGGAGGCAATAAACAAAGAGCTGAGTAGGCACGAATCAAACAGTCAGCAGGCAATAATCATGGAACTCAGCTGTGAGGAATCATGCTGCTCAGCTGGCAATAATCAAGCAGCTGAGCAGGCAGGAATTACGCAGCACAGCTGGCAATTGTCAAGCAGATGACAGGCAGGAATCGTGCAGCTCAGCTGGCAATTGTCAAGCAGATGAGCAGACAGTAATCACGCAGCTCAGCAGGCCCAGATCACGTGACTGAGCATGCACTGTTCACGTGGCTGATCATACACTGATCACGTGACTGATCATGCACTGATCACGTGGCTATCATGCACTGATCACGTGGCTGATCATACACTGCTCACGTAACTGATCATGCACTGATCACGTGGCTATCATGCACTGATCACGTGGCTGATCATGCACTGATCACGTGGCTGATCATGCACTGATCACGTGGCTGATCATGCACTGATCACGTGACTGATCATGCACTGATCACGTGGCTGATCATGCACTGATCAGTGGCTATCATGCACTGATCACGTGGCTGATCATGCACTGATCACGTGACTGATCATGCACTGATCACTGGCTATCATGCACTCATTCACTGGCTATCATGCACTGATCACGTGGCTGATCATGCACTGATCACGTGACTGATCATGCACTGATCACGTCTATATCATGCACTGATCACGTGACTGATCATGCACTGATCACCCGGATGATCATACACTGATCATGTGACTGATCATGCACTGATCACGTGGCTATCATGCACTGATCACGTGGCTGATCATGCACTGATCACGTAGCTACCATGTACTGGTCACGTGACTGATCATGCACTGATCACGTAATTGATCATGCACTGATCACGTGACTTATCATGCACTGATCACGTGACTGATCATGCACTGATCACGTGACTGATCATGCACTGATCACGTGGCTATCATGCACTGATCACGTGGCTGATCATGCAATGATCACGTAGCTACCATGTACTGGTCACGTGACTGATCATGCACTGATCACGACTGATCATGCACTGATCACGTGGCTGATCATGCACTGATCACGTGACTGATCATGCACTGATCACGTGACTGATCATGCACTGATCACGTGACTGATCATGCACTGATCACGTGCCTGATCATGCACTGATCACGTGACTGATCATGCACTGATCACATGGCTATCATGCACTGATCACGTGGCTGATCATGCACTGATCACGTGGCTGATCATGCACTGATACCGTGACTGAGCATGGACTGATCACATGACTATCATGTAGTGATCACGTGACTTAATGGCGCTGATCATGTGACTGATCATGCACTGATCATGTTTGCTATCATACACTGATCATGTGCCTCTGGAGGCAATAAACAAAGAGCTGAGTAGGCACGAATCATACAGTCAGCAGGCAATAATCATGGAACTCAGCTGTGAGGAATCATGCTGCTCAGCTGGCAATAATCAAGCAGCTGAGCAGGCAGGAATTACGCAGCACAGCTGGCAATTGTCAAGCAGATGACAGGCAGGAATCGTGCAGCTCAGCTGGCAATTGTCAAGCAGATGAGCAGACAGTAATCACGCAGCTCAGCAGGCCCTGATCACGTGACTGAGCATGCACTGTTCACGTGGCTGATCATACACTGATCACGTGATGATCATGCACTGATCACTTGGATATCATGCACTGATCACGTGGCTGATCATACACTGTTCACGTGTCTGACCATGCACTGATCACGTGGCTGATCATACACTGCTCACGTAACTGATCATGCACTGATCACGTGGCTATCATGCACTGATCACGTGGCTGAACATGCACTGTTCACGTGGCTGATCACACACCTGTCACGTGACATATCATGCACTGATCACGTGGCACTCATGCACTGATCACGTGGCTGATCATACTCTGCTCACGTAACTCATCATGCACACATCACGTGGCTATCATGCACTGCTCACGTGGCTCGTCATGGAATGATCACGTAGCTACCATATACTGGTCACGTGACTGATCATGCACAGATCACGTAAATGATCATGCACTGTTCACGTGACTGATCATGTACTGATCACGTGACTGATCATGCACTGATCACGTGGCTATCATGCTCTGCTCACGTGGCTGATCATGCAACGATCACGTAGCAACCATGTACTGGTCACGTGACTGATCATGCACTGATCACGTAATTGATCCTGCACTGATCACGTGGCTCATCATGCACTGATCACGTGGCTGATCACACATGTATCACGTGACTGATCATGCACTGATCACGTGGCTATCATGCACTGATCACGTGGCTATCATGCACTGATCACGTGGCTGATCACACACGATCACATGACTGATCATGCACTGATCACGTGGCTATCATGCACTGATCACGTGGCTATCATGCACTGATCACGTGGCTGATCATGCAATGATCACGTAGCTACCATGCACTGATCACGTGACTGATCATGCACTGATCACGTAATTGATCATGCACTGATCACGTGACTGATCATGCACTGATCACGTGACTGATCATGCACTGATCACGTGACTGATCATGCACTGATCACGTGGCTATCATGCACTGATCACGTGGCTGATCATGCACTGATCACTAGCTACCATGCACTGATCACGTGACTGATCATGCACTGATCACGTAATTGATCATGCACTGATCACGTGGCTGATCATGCACTGATCACGTGGCTGATCATGCACTGATCACGTGACTGATCATGCACTGATCACGTGACTGATCATGCACTGATCACGTGGCTATCATGCACTGATCACGTGGCTGATCATGCACTGATCACGTGCTGATCATGCACTGATCACATGACTGATCATGCACTGATCACGTGACTGATCATGCACTGATCACGTGGCTATCATGCACTACTCACGTGGCTGATCATGCAATGATCATGTAGCTACCATGTACTGGTCACGTGACTGATCATACACCCATCAGGTGACTGATCATGCACTGATCACGTGGCTATCATGCACTGATCACGTGGCTGATCATGCACTGATCACGTGCCTGTCATGCACTGATCACGTGACTGATCATGCACTGATCACGTGGCTATCATGCACTGATCACGTGGCTGATCATGCACTGATCACGTGGCTGATCATGCACTGATACCGTGACTGAGCATGGACTGATCACATGACTATCATGTAGTGATCACGTGACTTAATGGCGCTGATCATGTGACTGATCATGCGCTGATCATGTTTGCTATCATACACTGATCATGTGCCTCTGGAGGCAATAAACAAAGAGCTGAGTAGGCACGAATCAAACAGTCAGCAGGCAATAATCATGGAACTCAGGTGTGAGGAATCATGCTGCTCAGCTGGCAATAATCAAGCAGCTGAGCAGGCAGGAATTACGAGCACAGCTGGCAATTGTCAAGCAGATGACAGGCAGGAATCGTGCAGCTCAGCTGGCAATTGTCAAGCAGATGAGCAGACAGTAATCACGCAGCTCAGCAGGCCCTGATCACGTGACTGAGCATGCACTGTTCACGTGGCTGATCATACACTGATCACGTGATGATCATGCACTGATCACGTGGCTATCATGCACTGATCACGTGGCTGATCATACACTGTTCACGTGTCTGACCATGCACTGATCACGTGGCTGATCATACACTGATCACGTAACTGATCATGCACTGATCACGTGGCTATCATGCACTGATCACGTGGCTGATCATGCACTGATCACGTGACTGATCATGCACTGATCACGTGGCTATCATGCACTGATCACGTGGCTATCATGCACTGATCACGTGGCTGATGCACTGATCACGTAGCTATCATGCACTGATCACATGACTGATCATGCACTGATCACGTGACTGATCATGCACTGATCACGTGACTGATCATGCACTGATCACGTGACTGATCATGCACTGATCACGTGACTGATCATGCACTGATCACGTGGCTATCATGCACTGATCACGTGGCTGATCATGCAATGATCACGTAGCTACCATGTACTGGTCACGTGACTGATCATGCACTGATCACGTAATTGATCATGCACTGATCACGTGGCTGATCATGCACTGATCACGTGGCTGATCATGCACTGATCACGTGACTGATCATGCACTGATCACGTGACTGATCATGCACTGATCACGTGGCTATCATGCACTGATCACGTGGCTGATCATGCACTGATCACGTGGCTGATCATGCACTGATCACGTGACTGATCATGCACTGATCACGTGACTGATCATGCACTGATCACGTGGCTATCATGCACTGATCACGTGGCTGATCATGCACTGATCACGTAGCTATCATGCACTGTCACGTGACTGATCATGCACTGATCACGTGACTGATCATGCACTGATCACGTGGCTATCATGCACTGATCACGTGGCTGATCATACACTGATCACGTGCCTGATCATGCACTGATCACGTGACTGATCATGCACTGATCACGTGGCTATCATGCACTGATCACGTGGCTGATCATGCACTGATCACGTGGCTGATCATGCACTGATACGTGACTGATCATGCACTGATCACGTGACTGATCATGCACTGATCACGTGGCTATCATGCACTATCACGTGGCTGATCATGCACTGATCACGTAGCTACCATGCACTGATCACGTGACTGATCATGCACTGATCACGTGACTGATCATGCACTGATCACGTGGCTATCATGCACTGATCACGTGACTGATCATGCACTGATCACGTCTATATCATGCACTGATCACATGACTGATCATGCACTGATCACGTGGATGATCATGCACTGATCACGTGACTGATCATGCACTGATCACGTGGCTGATCATGCACTGATCACGTGACTGATCATGCACTGATCACGTGACTGATCATGCACTGATCACGTGACTGATCATGCACTGATCACGTGGCTATCATGCACTACTCACGTGGCTGATCATGCAATGATCATGTAGCTACCATGTACTGGTCACGTGACTGATCATACACCCATCAGGTGACTGATCATGCACTGATCACGTGGCTATCATGCACTGATCACGTGGCTGATCATGCACTGATCACCTGCCTGATCATGCACTGATCACGTGACAAATCATGCACTGATCACGTGGCTATCATGCACTGATCACGTGGCTGATCATGCACTGATCACGTGGCTGATCATGCACTGATACCGTGACTGAGCATGGACTGATCACATGACTATCATGTAGTGATCACGTGACTTAATGGCGCTGATCATGTGACTGATCATGCGCTGATCATGTTTGCTATCATACACTGATCATGTGCCTCTGGAGGCAATAAACAAAGAGCTGAGTAGGCACGAATCAAACAGTCAGCAGGCAATAATCATGGAACTCAGGTGTGAGGAATCATGCTGCTCAGCTGGCAATAATCAAGCAGCTGAGCAGGCAGGAATTACGCAGCACAGCTGGCAATTGTCAAGCAGATGACAGGCAGGAATCGTGCAGCTCAGCTGGCAATTGTCAAGCAGATGAGCAGACAGTAATCACGCAGCTCAGCAGGCCCAGATCACGTGACTGAGCATGCACTGTTCACGTGGCTGATCATACACTGATCACGTGACTGATCATGCACTGATCACGTGGCTATCATGCACTGATCACGTGGCTGATCATACACTGATCACGTAACTGATCATGCACTGATCACGTGGCTATCATGCACTGATCACGTGGCTGATCACACTGATCACGTGGCTGATCATGCACTGATCACGTGGCTGATCATGCACTGATCACGTGACTGATCATGCACTGATCACGTGGCTGATCATGCACTGATCACGTGACTGATCATGCACTGATCACTGGCTATCATGCACACATTCACTGGCTATCATGCACTGATCACGTGGCTGATCATGCACTGATCACGTGACTGATCATGCACTGATCACGTCATGATCATGCACTGATCACATGACTGATCATGCACTGATCACGTGGATGATCATGCACTGATCACGTGACTGATCATGCACTGATCACGTGGCTATCATGCACTGATCACGTGGCTGATCATGCAATGATCACGTAGCTACCATGTACTGGTCACGTGACTGATCATGCACTGATCACGTAATTGATCATGCACTGATCACGTGACTTATCATGCACTGTTCACGTGACTGATCATGCACTGATCACGTGACTGATCATGCACTGATCACGTGGCTATCATGCACTACTCACGTGGCTGATCATGCAATGATCATGTAGCTACCATGTACTGGTCACGTGACTGATCATACACCCATCAGGTGACTGATCATGCACTGATCACGTGGCTATCATGCACTGATCACGTGGCTGATCATGCACTGATCACCTGCCTGATCATGCACTGATCACGTGACTGATCATGCACTGATCACGTGGCTATCATGCACTGATCACCTGGCTGATCATGCACTGATCACGTGGCTGATCATGCACTGATACCGTGACTGAGCATGGACTGATCACATGACTATCATGTAGTGATCACGTGACTTAATGGCGCTGATCATGTGACTGATCATGCGCTGATCATGTTTGCTATCATACACTGATCATGTGCCTCTGGAGGCAATAAACAAAGAGCTGAGTAGGCACGAATGAACAGTCAGCAGGCAATAATCATGGAACTCAGGTGTGAGGAATCATGCTGCTCAGCTGGCAATAATCAAGCAGCTGAGCAGGCAGGAATTACGCAGCACAGCTGGCAATTGTCAAGCAGATGACAGGCAGGAATCGTGCAGCTCAGCTGGCAATTGTCAAGCAGATGAGCAGACAGTAATCACGCAGCTCAGCAGGCCCTGATCACGTGACTGAGCATGCACTGTTCACGTGGCTGATCATACACTGATCACGTGACTGATCATGCACTGATCACGTGGCTATCATGCACTGATCACGTGGCTGATCATACACTGATCACGTGACTGATCATGCACTGATCACGTGGCTGATCATGCACTGATCACGTGGCTATCATGCACTGATCACGTGGCTGATCATGCACTGATCACGTGACTGATCATGCACTGATCACGTCTATATCATGCACTGATCACGTGACTGATCATGCACTGATCACGTGGATGATCATGCACTGATCACGTGACTGATCATGCACTGATCACGTCTATCATGCACTGATCACGTGGCTGATCATGCACTGATCACGTGGCTACCATGCACTGATCACGTGACTGATCATGCACTGATCACGTATTGATCATGCACTGATCACGTGACTGATCATGCACTGATCACGTGACTGATCATGCACTGATCACGTGACTGATCATGCACTGATCACGTGGCTATCATGCACTGCTCACGTGGCTGATCATGCAATGATCACTAGCTACCATGTACTGGTCACGTGACTGATCATGCACTGATCATGACTGATCATGCACTGATCACGTGGCTGATCATGCACTGATCACGTGGCTGATCATGCACTGATCACGTGACTGATCATGCACTGATCACGTGACTGATCATGCACTGATCACCTGCCTGATCATGCACTGATCACGTGACTGATCATGCACTGATCACATGGCTGATCATGAACTGATCACGTGCTGATCATGCACTGATCACGTGGCTGATCATGCACTGATACCGTGACTGAGCATGGACTGATCACATGACTATCATGTAGTGATCACGTGACTTAATGGCGCTGATCATGTGACTGATCATGCACTGATCATGTTTGCTATCATACACTGATCATGTGCCTCTGGAGGCAATAAACAAAGAGCTGAGTAGGCACGAATCAAACAGTCAGCAGGCAATAATCATGGAACTCAGCTGTGAGGAATCATGCTGCTCAGCTGGCAATAATCAAGCAGCTGAGCAGGCAGGAATTACGCAGCACAGCTGGCAATTGTCAAGCAGATGACAGGCAGGAATCGTGCAGCTCAGCTGGCAATTGTCAAGCAGATGAGCAGACAGTAATCACGCAGCTCAGCAGGCCCTGATCACGTGACTGAGCATGCACTGTTCACGTGGCTGATCATACACTGATCACGTGATGATCATGCACTGATCACTTGGATATCATGCACTGATCACGTGGCTGATCATACACTGTTCACGTGTCTGACCATGCACTGATCACGTGGCTGATCATACACTGCTCACGTAACTGATCATGCACTGATCACGTGGCTATCATGCACTGATCACGTGGCTGAACATGCACTGTTCACGGCTGATCACACACCTGTCACGTGACATATCATGCACTGATCACGTGGCACTCATGCACTGATCACGGCTGATCATACTCTGCTCACGTAACTGATCATGCACACATCACGTGGCTATCATGCACTGCTCACGTGGCTCGTCATGGAATGATCACGTAGCTACCATATACTGGTCACGTGACTGATCATGCACTGATCACGAATGATCATGCACTGTTCACGTGACTGATCATGTACTGATCACGTGACTGATCATGCACTGATCACGTGGCTGATCATGCACTGATCACGTGGCTGATCATGCACTGATCACGTGGCTGATCACACTGATCACGTGACTGATCATGCACTGATCACGTGGCTGATCATGCACTGATCACGTGGATATCATGCACTGATCACGTGGCTGATCAACACTGATCACGTGACTGATCATGCACTGATCACGTGCTATCATGCACTGATCACGTGGCTATCATGCACTGATCACGTGGCTGATCATGCAATGATCACGTGGCTGATCATGTACTGATCACGTGACTGATCATGCACTGATCACGTGGCTGATCATGCACTGATCACGTGGCTGATCATGCACTGTTCACGGGACTGATCATGCACTGATCACGTGACTGATCATGCACTGATCACGTGGCTATCATGCACTGATCACGTGGCTGATCATGCACTGATCACGTAGCTACCATGCACTGATCACGTGACTGATCATGCACTGATCACGACTGATCATGCACTGATCACGTGGCTGATCATGCACTGATCACGGCTGATCATGCACTGATCACGTGACTGATCATGCACTGATCACGTGACTGATCATGCACTGATCACGTGGCTATCATGCACTGATCACTGGCTGATCATGCACTGATCACGTGGCTGATCATGCACTGATCACATGACTGATCATGCACTGATCACGTGACTGATCATGCACTGATCACGTACATCATGCACTGATCACGTGGCTGATCATGCAATGATCATGTAGCTATCATGTACTGGTCAGTGACTGATCATACACTGATCAGGTGACATCATGCACTGATCACGTGGCTATCATGCACTGATCACGTGGCTGATCATGCACTGATCACCTGCCTGGTCATGCACAGATCACGTGACAAATCATGAACTGATCACATAGCTATCATGAACTGATCACCTGGCTGATCATGCACTGATCACGTGCTGATCATGCACTGATACCGTGACTGAGCATGGACTGATCACATGACTATCATGTAGTGATCACGTGACTTAATGGCGCTGATCATGTGACTGATCATGCGCTGATCATGTTTGCTATCATACACTGATCATGT